>NC_134703.1:168949201-169209201 GCF_043290135.1 Rhipicephalus microplus
TCATTTGTCTGTTAAGTTAATACAATAAAAAATATGTGCTGAAAATTGCGTAAAGTTGGCTCGTTGGCACGTGTATAAGAAAAATGGACCATTCGACATAGCAATAATTCTCGAATCCCCTTGCTAAGATAATAAGATCGCTGCTTATTATTCCCATTATCATGTCAACTCAATTTGGTCATTTTACCAAGCAGTAAGCGGAATGTTTGCGCTATGCTCAACACACACGCACATAATGACATACTTGGTTCCTAAATTGCCTTCGCAGAAGAGTTAACTGAAGTGAATACAAATGTGTAATAGCAATCGAAAAAAAAAGCCAACAAATAAATGTATGAATGAAGCAGAGTGCTTATTTTGTCTGTATTATACAAAAGATTTATTGCATTCACGAGACCAAAAAAAGAACCCTTCAAAGCACTAGGTTATGTATGAAATGCAAGAGAAGGCCTACTAAAAAAAAAAGTATGTACTAACATTTACACTGTAATGTCAAAAGCTCTCTGAAAAGAACCAGTAGGAATAAAACGGCAGGGCGCTACAAATTATCGTTTCATGGGTAAGTGCTAGTTCTATGAGATACAGCGTCAGCACCGGTCACGCTATAGTGACCCGCTTGAGAGCGGCTTCAAAATTTGTGCGGTCATCACCACACGCTAGACTAATCATAACATATGGGATTTTACGTCCGAAAAACACGATGTGATGTGGAGGGCTCCGGAATTTTTGACCATCTCGTTCTTTAACCTGCACTGACATCGCACATTACATGGAACTCTATCATTTCGATTTCATCAAAATGCGACTGCCTGCGCTCGGTATCGATTGATTGATATGTGGGGTTGAACATCCGAAAACCACCGTATTATTATGAGAGAAGCCGTAGTGAAGTGCTCCGTGAATTTCGACCACAAGGGGTTCTTTAACTAGCACCCAAATCTGAGCACACGGGCCTACAGCATTTCCACCTCCATCAAAAATGCAGCCGCCGCAGCCGGGATTCAATCCCGCGACCTGCGAGTCAGCAGCCGAGCACCTTAGCCACTAGACCACCGCGGCGGGGTGCACGCGGAATTGAATCCGTGACATTTGGGTCAGCAGCCGAGCATCGTAGCCAATGTTCAACTGCGAAGGACTGCTGCATATATTGTGGTACGCGGCGCCTACAAGTGGCTAAAGGTAATTGTCATGTCTCTGACCCAACTTAAAAGGGAGGAGGATACAACTTTACCTAAAGAAACTTCAATGGTTTAGAGCTGGCCGCTTGTATGCGGCACCTGAGAAATCTAGAATACGAAATGCAAAAGGGCAAGCATGCCAACGTGGTTTGTGGCGAGAGTGCACCACCTCTGCCGTGTTGACCTACGTCACCGAAAGGATGGCGCACACCTCCTCGCATGCCATGACTAGTCGAGTCGGACGGAAAGAAAAAAAATTGTCACTGCCCTAAGCTTTATTCAGGTGGCTTAGTGCCACCAGTACCAGCCTGAGCAGCGGAATTGTGTCAGCGATTAATGTTTCACAAGGTATAGCAGTGCGACCACAGTATCTTCTATCTTAAGATAAACGATACATTCTCGAATGTAACAAAAATACAGATACAGATGCTCGTCCTGGGAGACGTATCGCGATACAGATTCAAGATACTGAAAGAGTATCTAAGATAGTACCTGATATACCTCTATTTTCGACACTTCCCAGCCCTGGTAGCTGAGCAGCCCGTGGAGCAAATAAACACAAAGCGAGAGATCGGATATGGCTTGCGTACACATGTTCAAACGTGAGGTGGCTAATCGCTACACTATGCCTGACGGTAGGCCTTACACTGTAGCACTCACCAAACCTTAGCTCTACATGCCACGTGGCCCGTCATACTTCTTTGCGAATAACGCTAGTGATTACATGTTCTGTTTTGTTCGGTTTTGTGTTGCTGTGGAGAGCTCGGCTACTTCGTATCGATAAGTTATGCTGCGAGTAAAACAAGAACGAAGGTTTTCTAAAATGAACAACCAGCGAAAAGAAAAGTGTATTATCACACTGAAACAAGTTTAAATAACATGACACTGAACAGTTTTCTTGCAGCAGTTCACACTGTCATACAACAATCATACGCACACCTTTCTATTTCGACACAGTGTATGTGCTAACACGTCATTCTGTATATCACAAGCGCTTATGTAGTCCAGTGTCCTCTAACAGGTCTTTCAGGAAAATTTTTGCTTTTCTCTGAAGATGCGTCTCAAGCCATGGTATAAGTAATTTTGTGATTGCGAGAAGCTGTTTGTTCAAACTTGATAGTTTCTTCTTTAATTATTCTCTTTCAACTGAATACTTCACAAACTACAAAAAAAAAAAAATTCGACGAACATTATCATCTTCGTGACCGCAATAGCAGTTTGGTGAGGTGGATTGATGTATTTTTGCAAAACTTCGTATATGCTGCTTGCAGACCAATTCTGTAGAGTAACGTCTCTAAGTGTCGTGGGATATCTAATCGATTACTTATCAAAGTTATTGAATAGCAGTGAGTGTATCGTAGTTCAGAGTTTTATGCATGAATAACAAATCCACCCAAAATAATTCAAACATTGAGACTCGATTGGCATAGTTATTTGCATCTGGTTATGCATATCACTGCAATTATGAGGCACAAGATAGTAATTGTGAATTAGTAAGAGATGATTCAATATTTCACTCTAATAAATATTGTTATGCCCAATAGAGAGAAAATAAATGGTAGAGAAGAAAATGCCGGGAGATCAAGCAGTCCCGGATGACCGGCTTGCTGCCGTACACGGGTTATGCACAAAGAACACAAAACGAATGCTAGTGCTGCCAAAAGCTTCTCCGCTTTTGATTATTCCGCTCTGCCAGGCGAAAACCCCAATTAGCAAGTTCCTTGAGGCACACAAACTTCATTCAAGCAGTGACATTGAAAACAAGTTCAGCCGAGAGCTACGAGGGTTATGGAAAGCAATCGTTCATGCGCGCAGGCAGCTAGTTATTACGTTACATGTACAAGCAATCGATCAGCTTGCTCAAGGCTGAATGACAGGCAGACACGCGATGGGAGCTATTGACGCAAAGTTTATTCAGTGCGGCTAAAATGAACAGAAATGAGCAATGAGGAGGGGCTACATTCGTGACACATGCATATATAGTGAGCCGAAAGGGATGTTTAGGGTTATTTTCAAAGCTATATAATAACATACAGTAATCACAGCACTAGTTTTGTTCAGTTTAGTTCTCTGGCACTAATATGGATAGACATAAACCTCCCATGCAAGTCTTCTCTTTCTTTTAGCAACGAGGGAGTAAAGAGCTAGGCGAAAGCACAATTCGCCCGCCCGATGCATGCGAAAACTATTAGTGGCTGTATGCCAGAGAATTCGGGCACGCCCGGCAATTGAACTTCAGTTAGAGATTTATACCTAGTCACAACTAACATTTGAGGAACGTTTAAATGAACAGCAGTGATTAACCCAGTAAAGTTGTTCGGGATCAATCTAAGTACACCTTTGAAGATTTTGCATATTTCGTGCATTTTGTGTCTCGATTATGCGTGGTTAATTAGGCACTGCTGCCGTTAAGCCCAGGGCGAGCAGTACCCCGTCAGGAGGCTAATCGGCCACCCCCATTCGTCGTGACCACGGGCAATACCATTGGTACTTCATATGAGTTGACTGTTGGGCGAGTTGATATTTAGACATAGAAACCATCGTGAGTTGCCCCGCCATGATGTTCAAATGGCTAAGGTACTCGGCCGCTGACCCGCTGGTCGCGGGATCGAATCACGGCTGCGGTGGCTGCATTTCCAATAGAGGCGGAAATGCTGTAGGCCCGTGTGCTCAGATTTGGGCGCACGTTAAAGAGCTCCATGTGGTCTAAATATCCGGAAACCTACACTACGGCGTCTCTCATAATCATATGGTGGTTTCGGGACGTTAAACCCCTCATATCAATCAAGCCATCGTGAGCTGTACAACTAAACAGGACACACGAGAAGAAACAGGCAGGCGCGAGCAGGCGCACACTACCGACTGATTTTATTGAAGCAAGATCCACACCTTTTCACATCAACAAGCTGCGCAGGTGCACCATTACAGCAACAACAAAAATTCAGACAAGGAATGAAAGAAATTGAATTTCAGCATTGTACAGTGCGATGAAAGTCTCGCTCACGCACTCATCACCTGCTGCTTTAATAAAAAATGCTTTTCGCGTTTCGCGAGCTGTTTTTTTTTATTTCTGCCTAGACTTTTTGAAATAGAAATCGCGGTTCACAATGCGAGCATGCCATGCCGTGGTCGACGAGGTGACCCCTCTCCTTAAAAATTATGATTTCTTTCGTGTTCCCAGGCGGTCATTAGGAGAGCGGTCATTAAGAGAGCCGATGTCAATTTTGCCGCAGGACAGATGAATCTGGTACACGACGGTGTGACACGTTGCAGGCCCAATGAAAAAGCTGGAGTTCTGCTTGAAGGTCCGAGCTGCATAAAGCTCGGGTCCACTCTTTCTTGGGGATTCTGGCCCCCGGTACCAGGGGACAACCTCACAGCATGTGAGCAGGGCTAGCTGTATCTTCGCAAAAGCGAGAAGCATCGTGAGGATGCGCTTCTGAGAAGATTTTGTACAGGAAGCCCGGACATTAGTATGTGCCCATCTAAAGCTGCCTGTACATGACCTCTTGTGCTTCATTGAGCGCTTTGTGTGGTAGTGACATGGCTTTCATGACTCCATCTTGCTGAGGGGGAGGCGGGGCCAGCATGGTGAGTTATGTATAGCGTGGCGTCTCGTTGAGTGTGGCAGCTTGGGCTAGTTGGTATGGCATGACGATAGTTATAGCGCGAGAACAAAACGACGACACAGAGACAAGAAGGACACGAAAGACACGAGCGCTTTCGTGTCCTTTCGTCTCTGTGTCTGTCTTTCGTGTCCTTCTTGTCTCTGTGTCGTCGTTTTGTTCTCGCGCTATAACTATCGTCTCGTTGAGGTTTGGTAGCAGCCACTCCAATGGGTCAATGTGTGCCGGGACCCAAATGATATTTAGTGCGGGGTGAGGTGTTGGGGGGGGGGGGGTAAACAACAAGAGGGAAGGCAGGGAGGTTAACCAGGCACATGCCCGGTTTTCTACCCTACGCTGGGGGAATAGGAAGGGGGCATAAAGATGAGAAAGAGAGGAAAGAGAAGAGAAAGAGAGAGAGAGAAAAAAAAAGGAGGATTGTCAGTCAATCGGCTGGCGCGTATGTAGCGGTGGCACTACACAAAAGTTAAAGGTGGTTACATAGGCCTGTAGTCCTCAAAAAGCACAAGACAGCTTTGACTGCTTTTTGAGCCGACGAAAGGCGATAATGGTGTTCCAGTAGCATCTGCACAGAGAGTGGCCGATCGTCCAATTGTCGCAATGCATCCCAAAGCTTCTGTCTTTCAGAGGCAAATCGAGGGCAGTGGCATATCAGATGGTCGATGTCTTCTTTGGAGCAGCAGACGTCGAGTTCCGCATTGTCGGTCAATCCGATGAGGGTTCTATATGCTTTTGTGAAGGCAACGCCCAAACAAAGGCGACAAAAAAGTGAAGCTTCACGTCGACGAAGTCCGGATGGAGGTCGGAGTTTCAGTCGAGGGTTTATTTGGTATAGTCTCGTATGTCTTATGCTTGGGGTGTTCCACTCCCGCAGACTCAGACTACGTGCCAGGTGACGAAGTTGATTTGCAGCGTCAGTCCTTGACAAAGGAATCGGAAGGGTGTGTTCTTCTTGGTGCGATGTGCGAGCCGCGTTGTCTGCGGAATCATTGCCACTGATCCCACAATGGCCAGGAAGCCACTGAAACTTGACCTCGTGGCCTGTTTCTGTGATGTGGTCAACGAGCTTGACGACTTCGTAAGTTAATTGTTCATGGCAACCTCGTCGAATGACTGACTGCATGCTCTGTAGGGCTGGTTTTGAGTCGGAAAACACAGCCCATTTACTAGGTCTTTGGGATTCGATGTGCTCTATGGCGCCACGCAAAGCCGCAAGTTCTGCCGCTGTGGACGTAGTGACATGTGACAGTTTGATTCGCAGAGTGATTCCTCTAGCTGGAATCACCACTGCACCACCAAAACCAGACGCTGTGGTTGAACCATCGGTGTATATGTGCACGTGGTTGTTGTACATTTCGTGCAGATGGCTCAAGCTGAATTGTTTTAGGGCTGATGATGGCAAATTTGATTTTTTCTGTATTCCTGGAATTGAAACACGTACTTGTGGAAGTGTCAGGCACCACGGAGGATACATTAGTTTCTCAGCAGGCGTAAAACCTGACGTAAACGACGCACGATGAGCGCAGACAATTGCACTAAATTTCGTGCGGGGCCTCTCAGTAGCGAGGGTTGCCAAGTGGTGGGAAGGATTCCTAGCATGTTGCCTGAGGTACGTACGCATCGTTTCAATGGTGATGTGCGTCATGATCGAGTAGTCCTGTGCAATGGCAATTGTTTCAGCTGTCGATGCGCAGCGGGGTAAACCAAGGCATATCCTAAGCGCTTGGGCTTGAATATTTTGGATTGTGCGCAGGTTCGTTTTGCACGTGTTAGATACAACAGGTAGGCTATACCGCAGGAATCCAGTAAATAATACCTTGTACAGCTGTAACATAGACTCGAAAGACATTCCCCAACTTTTCCCAGCAAGAAACCTGAATAATTGACAAATGGCAGTCAGCCGCTTTTTCACGTAGTTTACGTGGGGTGTCCAAGACAGGTTTCGGTCGATTACGACTCTCAAGAACCTGTGACTCCGGCTGCATGACACCAACTGCCCGTTAATTGATATGCCGTAAGCGGACATTGGTTTTCTGGTGAAGGCCACGACTGCACACTTCTCACTTGCGATTTCAAGCCCTTGTTTGCGTAAGTGGTACGATGTCACTGATGCTGCCTTCTGAAGTCGAGTCACACCTGATATCCACACACTGATGTCATCAGCATAAATGGAAAGTCGTACACTGCTTGGTTGCTTGCCAACTAGTTCTATGAGTGTTAGGTTGAACAGCGTCGGGCTTAGCCCTCCGCCTTGCAGGACTCCTCGGCTGCAGTAATACTCGGGTGTCGGGCCATTCTCTGTCTGCACGTGAAATGATCTATTCTGTAGGTAGCTCTGAACCCACGTATATATCCTGCCACCGAGTCCCACTCCTTCTAGTGCGCTGAGAATGGCTTCGTGGGTGACATTGTCGTAGGCCCCTTCAACGTCAAGAAATAGAGCAGCAGATAACCGCTTGCAGGCTTTCTGGTGTTCTACATATGTCACCAAGTCAACTACATTGTCAATTGACGAGCGGCCTCGTCTGAACCCGGACATGGCATCTGGATATATTTCGTAGAACTCTAAGTACCATTCCAGACGCGTTAAAACCATCCTTTCCATAACTTTTTCCACACAGCTCACGAGGGCAATCGGGCGGTAATAGGAAATGTTCAAGGGTGACTTGCCGGCTTTGAGAAGTGGAATCAGGCGACTTGACTTCCATTCCTGTGGAACCATGCCAGTTTGCCAAGAGTCGTTGTACAGCTGCAAGAGTGCCGAGCTTGATCTCCTAGGTGACACAGAGCGCGGTAAGTAATGCCGTCAGGTCCTGGCGCTGAAGAACGCCTACACAAAGGAAGCGCAGCCTTTAGTTCGTCCATTGAAAACGAAATCTCCATTCGGGGATCACGTGAGGATACAGAAAAGTCGGGCGTCTTTGTCCCAGTTGAATTTGAGCCGCAGGCAATCCTTCGACAGAAGGAATCTGCGACATCAATCTCTTCGCAGCGTAAGTGAAGTGCCAGAGATTTTAATGGGTAGCGCTGAGTAATGGTTGTACGAAGACCCCGGACAGTTCTCCAGATTAGTGACAGAGGCTTTCTGGGATCCAAGGACTCGCAAAAAGATACCCATCGTTGCTTGGCCAACTTGTCCATGTGACGCTTTAGTTTCTTTTGTGTGCGTCTGGCCACTCTCAGATCATCAAGTGACCTCGTGCGTCTGTAACGTCGTTTTGCACGACGACGAATCGCTCGGAGTTTCTTGAGATCAATGTCCATATCAGTGCGAGATGAGCTCACCGGAAGCGAACGCGTCGTTGACTGTAGGGCACTCTTTATTGAGTCCTCTAGGTTGAAAGGTGAGGCGCCAACATAGTCTTCCATGATTAACTTGTATTTTTTCCAATCGGTGCACTGGACGGCTCTGGAGGACTTGAGACTTGGAAAGCCGTCAATCTTCAGGTATGTTGGGATGTGGTCACTACCCCTTGTTTCCAAGTCTGAAAACTAGTGCCTTCTGCTGGCGAACGAGCGTGAGACGAAAGTGAGGTCCAGGCAACTGCTATAAGCCGATCCACGCAGATAAGTAGGGCTGCCGTCATTCACGAGGATAAGTTCACATTCAGAAGCGAAAGACACTAACTGTCTACCTCTAGAGTTGACCCTGGAGCTTCCCCATAAGTAGTGGGGGGCATTGAAGTCACCAGTTATCACCCATGGCTGGAGAGTTGAATTCAAAATTCCGCGCAAGCGCTCTCGGTCTAGATGACTTGATGGATGTAAGTAGGCTCCGATGATGGTGAATGTGGTCTTCTTGTTTTTTACTTGTAGGCAAACGTACTGGTTTTCTTCGTCAGGGGGTACACGGTGATGAACATAAGTTAAGTCGCGCCGTATGAACACAGCGACCTTGCTGCGATCTCCATGGGTAGAAGACATGAAACACTGATATCCCGACAGTCTCATCTGGGCTGACAGGTTCGGTTCACAAATCACAATTATGGAGAATTGGTTCGTGAATACATATTGCCGGAACTCGGACATACGCGCCCTAAGTCCTCTGGCATTCCACTGAAGGACAGATGCGTTCTTGACCTCCTCGCGAAAGGATAACATGTTGCGGGCCATCGTTTTACCTTAGAGCTGCAAGCACCGGACTCAAAGTGTCCAGCACTTGGAGTGCGCTCTGCGCTGATGGGGTGTTCATGTTGCTTAGGAGCATGCGCATTGCGCTCATAAGGATCTGCAACATGTTGATGACCTGGCGATCCTCAGTTGTCTTTTCATCAGTGGTTCGTGATGGCATCGAGGTTAGCGGGGATCGATGCACCTCTGAAACAAGCTGTGTTCGTGGAAGTGATGGCCACTCTTCACGATGTTGGAGTCTTGACCCTGATTCTGTTTTCGGTGTATCCGTCTTCGCAGAGCTTGACGATGGGGGGCCAGTTCTTCTTGCTTGCAATGACGGGTCTCTATCGGCAGATGCCACGTTGCGTGATGATCTTCTGTGGTGACGCCGACGTCGCCTGACAGTAGCAGCGGCTTCTCTGAGCGTTGAATTGTCGCGCACCATGCGTTTCAGCACCGCGCGTTCATTTCTTACTCATGGGCAATCTTTAGACGACGCTTTATGAGCGCCGTGGCAGTTGGAGCATTTGAACACAATTGCGTGGCAGGTGTCTTCTGAATGAGGTTCGGCACACCGCGGGCACACGACATTGCTGGTACATACTCCTTTGACATGTCACATCTTGAAGCATTTGAAGCATTGTAGGGGCTTCGGTATGTATGGACGGACCTGATGGCGAACGTGGCCAACTTTGACGTGTGGGGGAAGACTGTCTCCCTCAAAAACAATCTTCAGGCATCGTGACTGACCAAGCCTTGTGATGTGCTTGATGAGGATGTCGTCTGTAGTTGGCTTTATCAAGATTGGGAAATCGTCAGCGGGAATGGGAATGTCCCCGTCATAAATGACGCCAACACTGCCCTTACATTCAGTGGGGATCACTGATTTAACTGTGACTCTGTCGATTTCCGAGATGTTCTGTAGGCTTTGCAGCGCACTACGGTGTAGAACATCAACTGCCAGAATATTCTTCCGTGAGTTGATCCTGACGTCTTTAATTTCATTTGGAGCGAGTCCTTCGAGGTATGCAGAGAGGACTTGCCTGTTAAGCCGCCATAGGTTGGCTGAAGAGTCCACAGCCATGAAGAGTATAGGGTGTGGCCAACGCTGCGGGGTAGCCTGCACGGTGGATATACTCGTCGTCGACGATGTTCGTAGCAGTCTTTTTTTTCATTGCGGCTCATGACGACTGTGTAGTCGTCATCCGATGACTCGAAACCGTCGGAATAGAGCTCCGTTGCCTCGCTGTCTGTGCCACTCGAGGTGGTCCCACGTTTCCTAGCTGCTGCCAGACGTAGCGGTTGTCCACCTCGAAAATCCTGAGAGGCTTCTTCATCCATTCTCGCAAGGAGGGAGCAGCAGCTCCCAGAGTTTGCGGTAAAACAAATAGAAAATTTGAGACAAGGGTACAAGCGTTCTATGAAATAGACACTTCGTCCGGTGAGGTGTTGAGTACCAAGCATTCTGTCGGGGCAATGCTGCCTGTTCACAAGGACACGATTGCCCTCTTCGATTCGCAGTATACCAAGCTTTTGTAGTCTATCTCGAGTGCAAGGTCGATGGACGCTTGATCAGCTACCTCATCACTGTCGATGCGGTCCGTGCACGTGTTGATGACCACACCTATGCTACAGCGCATTGCACTTCGTGTGACAGCACCAGATTAGTTTTTCATTTTTTTAGTCTAATTTCTGAATATTGAATCTACTTGAAATACAACGCTTTCTCCGTATTGCATGTTAGAATCAATATTAATGAGAAGTAACTCACATTAAGGCCAGGGAAAGTTTAGGGAATGTTATTTCAATATAATTGTATTGTGAATCGGAAAAAAGAAAAGTAGATGAAAAGACAACTTGCCACCGGCATAATGCAAACCTGCGCCCTTCGAATAACGCGTCCGGTGCTCTACCACTGAGCTACGGTGGCGGTCATCACGTGGTTACCATTATGGGGCATATAAAGACATTTAAACGTGAAAACACCATCCAGCGTCACTTGTTGCAATCATTGCGAGTGTCGAACACTCTTGCCTGTTTGGCCTCACGTTGTACACGATCTTAATACGTCATCTTGACGCATATATATACCCTATTAGGTGAACGGGAGTATGACCGCGCCACCGTAGCTCTGTGGGTGAGTACTGAAAGCGTTATTCGAAGATCGCAGGTTTGGATCCTGCCAGTGGCAAGTTATTTCATCCACTATTATTTCTCCACATTCGCTTTACAATTACTTCTGATAACATCCCCTATACTGTCCCAGGAATTATTGAGTGCTAGTTCTCATTAATATTGTGCCTAACAAAGAAAACGAGCCCTTGAATTTACACTGTTCTCCTTGCACATCAGGATATATTTTTTTTCTCGGGTGACACGTCTGGACATTTCACAGCAGAAACATCATCACTATACAAACACACCTTGATTCTTATGTGCAGCACGATTCACTGTTAAATAGAACACTCTAATGAATATAACCGACAGAGCTGGCCCTCCAACAACAATCAGATAAAAAAAAACAACCTTCATGCAGGTGAATATTCTGCCAAAACGAGTCGGAAGTCTTAATTACTGGTATTCTATGCAAATCAGATCCATTAAGATTCTGTAAGGTAGAGAAATCTAAGGATGCTTTGAAGGCAGGTGTTTCCTTTAACAGTGGACACGTCAGTACATCGTCCTAACCAACAGAACAAGTTACAAGTACTTCACTATCACTCACGATCTCCGCTGTTCTCACTTAAATAACTTATAGCCGTTCATAAACGCAAATGAGCTGTAAAGCTGTGTTAACTATATTTAATGGTTCAGGGATGTACAACTAATGGAGCGAAAAAAATTGGGCACAATGCGTGGCAGCAAGATTGGGGCGTGTAGAAACGGGACACTCGATCATCTGAAATCAAGGAATGGGTTCTTGACTTTGAGCCCATAGCAACATTAGAAACCACCGTGGAGGGCAAACAAGTTGACCAGGGTTGTCCAGAAGATTGGTGAAGCCGTCGGCAAATCCATGAACGAAGACGACATAAAATTTGCCATCACCTGATTGCTAAGCATGGATATTGCGCTGTATTGTTGTGCAATTCAAAAGCCGGTCTAAGCGCGACACAGTACAAAAAGAGGCGTGAAAGTTGCGCTTAACGACAGCTGATATGGATAGCCCTGGGAGCGCTTTTGAATACGTAAATGAGTACCTATGCCGGTAGTGGAAAGCACTACGGGGGTGGACCGTTGCCCGCGAGAAGCAAGCCTATTGGCAATGTGCCTGGTCGAGAGGCTACAAGATTTTAGGGCGAAAGGATTAGAGGTCGAAGGTGCTTCTGAAAACAAGCCAGAGCTATCTGAAAACACCGCCTGAAATTGTGCCGTTTCATCTTCCAGCGAACAAAGAAAATAATCTAGAAGGAAAGCAGGGAATAACCAGAATGGCTGCAGATTGCTGAACGCTATACAAGTTGAGTCTTGCCACCTGGTAGAAAGCAAACTTTTGCTTTCTTTACAGAAACACTCAGTCAGCTAAACATGAGACCGGTGAGGTAGCTGCGCTGCTTGAATATTTAAAATTTTCCTTTGACTTTGTTATGGTTACTGAAATGTAGCATCAGCAAGAATTTCAAAATATTCTTGTACAAAGCTATGCTGCTGACGTCTTGAACTGCAGTGATAAATGAGGTGGTGAGATTTGCATATTAGTCAAAGCTTTTTTCTGAGCTTTTTGAGGATTACGAGATTATCAGTGTGAAACGTTCTACGGGTATCCCTGCTCTAGCATACCCCTCCTCTACAAGTGCAACGTGTCCACGTTTTTTAAAAAAGAAGATTGCGGGAAAAACGTTGACGACAGAGATAAGGACAGCACAAGCGCATACTAAGAACTGCACCATTTCTTGTTTATGAAATGCCAACTCACAGAACAGACTATTAGTTGGTCCCCGTTATGTCTATACAATTTTCTTCTATATATCAATGGAAATGATTACTACCTTGCCGTCGGTGCTGGCCTGAACAATGCTATGCTAACTACCGTACAGTGTTTTGAGCTTTGCGATATCATGGAATAAAACGCATTCACAAATGTTAGAAAACGATGCATTCGATCTCATCCCCACTCCTGCCCACTTCTTGAAATCAAACTAACAAATAGCACAAGTACACTTGTTTGCTCGGGTGTTTTTAGGACACATATTAGTGACCGCCTAATCTGTTTACTTTATGTAGTTTCAGAATAAATTGCAGCTTAGGTACGAAAATGCGGTACATATGGCCTAGCACAGTGATGACGAAATATATATGGAAAATAAATTGGGACGCCGCTTTTTGTAAAACTGACGCTGTAACGGCTTATAATATTTTCAGGCAAAGCTTTTAAGCTTTGCCTGAAAATGGGCACGGCGGACCCGGCGCAACCATGGCACTTACGTCTATGTTCTGCCTCATGCAGGGCATTCTCGGATTAGCCATATTGCCAACAGCCGGCCGTCTGCGCATCAGCAAACTGTGTATCAGCGATGCGGACCAACGGATGCCAATGCGTCATCGCATGGAGCCATTATCACTGAATGACACGGCAAGCACGACAGCGCAATTTACTGCGCACAGCACAGGAGACCGCCTATGGGTAGCTACCAGTGCACAGCGCAGAGCCACTTCATCGCTGGACATCGCTATGAAAGGATCACCGCAAGCCTTCGACCCTCGTGGACACTGCGGACCCGGCGCGACCATGGCACTTACGTCTATGTTCTGCCTCATGCAGGTTAGTTCCAACGTGGGTTCGTTTCGCAGTGATTATCGCTGTATTTTGGTCTAGCCGTGCCCTCGGCGTTGTCGGAATATAGCATTTGAGTGTTTTCGTGCTTGTCGGCTGATTTTATGCGGTGACGTGGAAACAAACCCTGGCCCCACCCAGAAAGAACTGTATGAAGAAGTGCTCAACGGCCAAACGAAAATTCACGATGATGTGCTTGAACTAAAGAAACAGTTTATTGAATTGAAAAATATGGTACATGATTTCATTACGGCACAAAAGGATTCACAAGAACGCAGCATTCCCAGTGGAAAGGTGGGAAATACGTTACAATCGCTGGAACGTATTGTAAGCTTTCAAAACAAAAAGCTTACCGACCTCGAAGACCGTTCCAGACGGTCGAATCTGATTATTCACGGTATTCCCGAGTGCCCTAATGAAACTGATGCAACCCTGAGGGAAAAAGTTGTTAAGGAAATATTCACAGAAAAGCTTGGTGTGAAACGTGATTCCATCGGACGCATACACCGACCAGGAAAACAAACTGGTAAAAGGCCTATCATCCTCCACGTTCAAAAATTTAATGAAATGAAAGTAATATTAGAAAATGCCAAAAAACTGAAAGGATCAACGGTATCTATTCAGAATGATTATTCGCCGTTGACACTTAAAAAACGAAAAATGCTGTGGGACAGTGCTAAGAACGACAAGCGACAAGGGAAAAAAGTATTCTTAGTACACGACAGGCTTATAGTAGATAAGGATACGTTTTATTGGGATGAATTGCAAAACAGGCGAGTAAAATCAGGAGACCGTCAATCTTCCAAGCCGCACTCGTGACCTATTTCAGCACTATGTAACAAACAGTTAAGGCTACCAAATATTAATACCGGAAGCATTGTGAAAAAAACTGAAGCGTTCGAAGTGCGGCTGCTGCAACATGATCCACATATTACGGTTGTTACCGAGACTTGGCTATACACGAGCATTTGCCTAATGACGACGTCTTCCCCCATTCTATACAGTTTTTCGTAAAGACAGACGCACTAGGGGAGGAGAGGTGGCTATATTGGTAAAACAGTGTATCGATGCTGTTTTGTTAGATGATCTTGCTGACATAGAATGCTTATGTATTAGGGCTACATGCTGGGGTCATTGTCTCGTTGTAATTGGGTTATACAGACCCCCAGACGTTACTCCAGAATACCTTAGCACACTGAAAAATTACATGGCCAAATTTGAGAGTAAAAAGGTCTTACTGATTGGTGACCTGAACCTACCTGAAGTAGACTGGGAGCGCCTTGACGCCGGCATTAACACTTCAAAACATGTTGACATAGTGCTTGACATCATGCTTATACATGACCTATTGCAGGTAGTTCAGGTACCTACGCGCGTACAGAGGGATTCCCCCTCAATATTAGATCTTGTGTTTCTGAACCGCAAGTTCTCCGAATATACAGTAGAGGTAGGGCAAGGTCTTTCTGATCATAGCTATGTCTTCACTTCCTTTCCTCTTGTTCCACTAACTGGCCATAAAACCCCGGTATTTCGCTGCTTTAAAAACTTTTCCAGGGCTAATGATGCAAATATAATTGAACACCTAGAAACATGCCTTACAAATTTTGATGACGTAAATGTTAGCGTGATTTGGACACGATTCAAACAAATGTGTCATTTTTGTTTCGATAATTTTGTGCCTTCCAAGCACAAAAAAGTTAACAAACAAACACCATGGATAAATCGCAACATCATTCATATGAAGCGCAAAGTTAAGCGATTGAAAAAAAGGCGGGCAACGGCTGATTTGAGACATGATGCGCACAACAGTCTCGCTCAAACTGTCCGCAGCTCTAGGGAATATTACTTTGAAACCTCATTACCTAACTTTATTGCAATTGACCCCACTTTTATCAGTGAAAAGAAAAGACCTGTATCCCAAATATCAATTGATGGAACCAACGTCACCGATCAGAAAGACATTGCCAGGCATTTTAATCAATACTTCCAGAGTGTGTTCAACACTTCTGATTTCAAGTGTATATCTAATGCTACAGCCTTTCCTTGTGCTAAACCACTGTTTATTTCTTATCCAGGCGTGTTGTCTATGCTGCTAAATTTAAAAACTAAGGCATCCCGTGGTCCTGATAGCATACCAAACGTATTTCTACGACGATATGCTTTATCTCTAGCAAAGTTTTTGGTTATTATTTTTCGCTGTTCTTTGTTGTCTTCCCAGCTGCCCAGTGACTGGAGGACAGCCCGCGTTGTACCCATCTTTAAAAAGGGGGACCGCTTAGCACTAGGAAATTACCGTCCAATCTCACTAACTTCACAATGTTGTAAATTTATTGAACACATCATAGCTACTTGTATAAACAAGTATATTGAAGAACACTCTATATTAACCATTTATCAACATGGTTTTCGGAAAGAATTATCCACCGTAACTCATCTCGTCACACTGTTTCACTCTCTGGCATTAAACATCGATAGACAGGGTAGGACAGATATGCTCTTCTTAGATTTCTGCAAAGCCTTCGATAAAGTTCCCCATAGTAAACTCATTTCGAAACTTAGAACAATAGGCATACCCGAAATATTCGTTTGTTGGATTTCTGCGTATTTAAATAATCGCGAACAGTACGTTGATGTAGGGGGCCAATATTCGGACTGTCTTCCGGTCACATCGGGCGTACCACAGAGTGTTAGGCCCTTTGCTTTTTCTATTGTATATCACTGATATTGTTGATGTTATTCACCCTAGTGTAGAAATAAGATTGTTTGCAGACGATTGTGTTTTGTTCAAAGAAATACGTTCCAATAATGATTATAACGATTTGAGCACTAGTCTTTGCAATATATATGAATGGTGCAACAAATGGGGAATGTGTCTCAACGCGAACAAATGTATGTGCGTTCCAGTGACTCGCCAAAAGAATTCACAATCGTATACATACATATTAGGGACTTCACCACTGCAACAAGTAAACTCCTACAAATACCTTGGTGTGACACTCACTTCCAACTTATCTTGAATCTCCATATTGATAATATTTGTTCATCTGCCTTTCGTAAACTATGTCTTCTTAAACATAAACTTCAAAGTGCTTCCACGAATGTTAAACTACTTTGTTACACAGCCTTTGGTGCGGCCAAAACTAGAGTACGCGAGCATAGTATGGGATCCTTATACAAAACGTAATATACACACTCTTGAGCGTATTTAAAGAAAAGCTGTTAGATTTATATTCAACAAGTACTCCAAGTTAGACTTACCCTCAGATTTAATGCTAGCCAACAACATTCCCTTACTGCAGATGCGAAGACGAAAAGCTAGATTAGAATTCCTTGATCAACGTTTGAACAAAAAAATAGCTCTAGACCCATCCCCGTATTTGACACCCCTTAGTAGCCGGCCTACCCGACACCACCACCCAAAGGCCTTGATCCCATATTTTGCCCGCACAGACCTACTGAAGTATTCGTACTTTCCAAGAACCATATGTGAATGGAACTGTCTTACTAATACATGTGAGGAATGAACTAACCTACCAAACAACCTTCTTCGACCTTTATTGTTTCGTTTCGCAATTATTTTATTTGTATGTGTATTACCACCCTGCTTGGACCTCGAGTCTGCAGTATTGAATAAATAAATAAATAAATAAATAAGAAGAGTTTCCGCTTATAACAAAATGATGGCCACGCAAGGCAAGAAAACGTTGGATTACTTCGGAGTGACCCAACAAAATAAAAGCAAAAAGAAACGTTGATCGGTGATTTTTGAAACCCCATAAAAGAACTTCAAAAATTTCAAAAAAGACTTCGAGAAATTTTAGAACCACAGAAGCACTATAATTTCTCTATTATAGAACAACAAAGTTAAATATTTTAGTAATACTATTAGCACTGAAAAAACCCAAACATTTCAAGCCAACTGGAAAAAATCGCCAGGCCTGCGCGGAATGTGCAGCACAGTGACAGCAAAAGCATGAAGAGCGGCCTATCAGAGCTTTTTCTGAACACTGTTTGGGTAAATGCTAGAAGCACACTTGATGGGAACCCACTACGCCATAAATATTCACAATTTTTGTGTAGTAGACCAGCTTTTCCTATGCTATCCGTCGTCACCCTTCGGTGAAGCGTGGCATCCGCTAAACCCTTGCAATGAATTTTGTGCAAAGTTTGTTAAATCAGTGGCTGACGACAATGAAAAATTACGCCTGAAGTGGGTATGTTCCTCAGGTAAAAGGCGATGAACAACAAGCTTTTGGGATGTGTTGGAGCATTGGACGACCCGGTTTTTACACGCTTAGCCCTGTGTGACGCCGGGTTGTTCCGTTGCTATATTCTAAAATGCTTTATTATTCATATCAGCGCTATTCATTTCTCGACGCCTATCCAAGGCGAGTTTGCGAACGAGTCTCAAACACCAGTGTACATCAGTGGTTGATTACGAAGCTGGCACGCAGCGGAATCTGGTTGAAATCCGACTATGTCACCACAGTCTTTAGTGTTTTTATTTAAGTTTTTTCCTTCTTTCGTGCGATAATGGTTATGGACAGGTGGTGGTGGTGGACAACTATGGCGCTGCGTTTGACCCGTGTTGTGATTTTATAACAACTTTCGCTGTAAAATAAATACGTTTCTCCTTCCATACTACAATGGTAGCGCATACCTGCCCTAACATTTTGTAGGTAACCACGGGTTAACTGGTGATGACGTTCTCGAAGCCTTAAACACATTATTTATCTCTCTTAGACACAGCTCGCACAACCATTATTTTGCGAGGTTCTTGTGTATGCAAACAGACGAAGGTGCTCTTTTGTTTCTAGTGACCGCACAAAAGGTCACGGCTGACTTAATTTGAGTGATATTAACAAATGTTGAGCCGTAGACGGCCTAGAAACTCGCCCAGTTAAGCGCTTCATCCATGTCATGGGTCTTGTTTTAAAATAGATCATAATTCAAAGTTTACAATTATGCTAGTTTTCTAGTCGTATTGACATAGCCAAAGTTTCTATTATTTTCAAATGTGGGACGAAAACATCATGTCGAATTACAGACCCATTTTTATTCTACATGTATTTTATAAAGTAAATCTTAATATATTACATAAACGAATGATGTCACTATCAACCATGCACCGCATTATGACGCTTTTTCAGTTTGTCGGACAGACGACGTTCTTCACACTGTATGTTCCTCAAGGCACTGGAGTTCTAGCCTGTCTGGTTTATGCATATAATAATGTTTTGTACTACTATTACTACTACCACTACTACTAATACTACTACTCAGTTTGGTTTCACAAAACAGCGCTTCACCAAATCTGCTTCACTTCACTGATACAAAAAGAAATCATACTCGATGCATTTGAAAAGGAAATATATATATATATATATATATATAATTGGCATTTTCGCAGATTTTTGAAATGCATTTGAGAGAATTAAACGCACTACAATAATGAAGACTAGAACACTGTTCTGTAAGAAATTTTTTAAATGGCAAAAAATCTATTTGAAATATCAACAGCAAAAACTAGAAATTATTGGCTACGCATTTACGCATTCACTTTTAAAGAGCGCTCACATAGGGTGTCTGAAGGCAGTATTAAGGGGCCTCTGCTCTTGAACATTAATGTGAGCGACTTGCTAAACATCAACAGTAATATAAACTTCATTATATGTGCCAATAATACCAGCTAGTTTTTAAGGTCTAAGATTTGCATAAACTTCTGGGCAAAGTGAACAGCGTTTTGGAACTGCTGAATATCTGGAGCATAAGCGATTTGCTAACTATAAAGAAATAGGAAGCGAAATCTTCGCATTTCCACCGAAAAAAACAAGCGCGTGAACTGCAACGTGCTCTGAATCATTGGCTCACAGTCTACTAACAGTTGTATCTAGCCTCTCGTGAAATCTCTGAAAGTAACATTTCACGAAAAAATGGTAGCAAACGATCAAGCTCGTATGGTATACGTGTCCTTGCAAGTTTCAGTGGATTCCATTGCATGTGGGCATAGCCAACGATGAGACTTGCCCGAAGTGATTCGGAACTTAAGCCAAAAAAGAAGGCTCTCCGAAACCATCAGTGTCTTTTAAGGGACGTTGGCCA
Source organism: Rhipicephalus microplus (assembly GCF_043290135.1). Lineage (NCBI taxonomy): Eukaryota > Metazoa > Arthropoda > Arachnida > Ixodida > Ixodidae > Rhipicephalus > Rhipicephalus microplus. The sequence continues at coordinate 168,968,995 of NC_134703.1, forward strand.
CAAGCATTTCCATTTGTTATAGTTCACGGCATACCAGCCATAAGCGACGAAAGGGCTAATAAGGCAAGAGGAATCTTTGTTACACCGCATTGGAAAGGGTTTAGCACGTACACCAGCATGGCTACACAACATCAGACTCTCCGCGACACCATTGCGCCCAGCTCACAATATTTGTGGTTACATAGTACGTTAAATATTGGCTTAAGTGTCGCGAGCTTTAGAAAGCGTGTCAACGTTTAATTGAAAAACTCCAACGTTTAAGCTCACCGCACTATGGTGTATATAATTTTGGGTCTCCACGCGGTCACTGGACGTTCAGGAAGGAGGTGTCTTGGCTACTATTAAATGTTCTGACCGTTGCGGACCTCGCATGTGGCTAGTGATGAGTGAAATTTATGCTGGGGCGCGGTGGGATGATACGGAGGCCCGGTACAACACTGAATGCGGAGTAGCTCACAGGCCACCGTATTAGGTAGGATTGCCTTGCACAGCTCGTAACTTTATACTGAGCATATCGGCTCTTCGCTTTGAAAAGGGCATTAGTTTCATATAATTAGAAAAGAGGAGACCAGGCAAAGCAATCGCCTGCAAATTTCACAAAGCTATATTTGCTGGCCGCTCATCTTAATCCTAATCCTATCGCGTTGACGTTTTCTCTTGCCACAACAAAACTCTTACTATATATTTCTCTATATTTATCAACATTTAGTTATTGCTCTCACATATGAGGCGCCACGTCGGAACAGAACTTTGGCTGAATATATAGATTTGAAAAAAAAAAGCTGTGTGCGTAATTATAGCACTCCACGCGATGAACATTCAAACCCACTTTCGAGGCCCTTAATATGCAATGAATGACCGATATGCACAATTAACTTTTAATGAAGCGATATCGTACCTCCCTGCCTTTGAAGTATTACTGCTTCATCAATTCTATCAATTTCGAAAGCAACTCGGAAGTAATAAGACAAGTGCAGCGTTTATGACTGCGCACAGTAAGCTCGTGTTTTAACCACGCACATTGAAGTGAAGGAGGCTGGAATGCAGATTGAACCCCATCAGTATATCGCGCAAAAAACTGCTAGGCTGAGTTGGGCCTAGCAGTTGCTCTAAATTTAGTCATAATTTCATAATTCCATAATTCAAAGTATGGTAAAGTAGGGGTATGCACAAACGGGAGGAAGCACTGTTCCGCTTCCGTGCGCCGGTGGCCGTTTTCGCAGTGGTGGTGTGCGTGGACTCGATCAATTTTGTCTGTTGCAGCGCCACCCGTCGCTGCATGCTAGAACTACTACGGTGGCATGCAGTCTAATGGATGCAACACAAGGCCTCCGGGACAAATGCTCGCAGTTTAACACATTTGTCCATGTGTGGGGCTGGTGAATTGTTTTCGGAGTTTCCTCTCAGCGGGCTCCGGCTTATTAGATGCATTGTAGGCAAAACTTTCGAGAAAAAATAATTCTCTTGCAGTCGACGTACTATGTATTTTTGCAATGGGTTGCATAAGTATTTTGATACATTGTATACTTAAAATAACCATTTCTTTACATATTCTAGGCAAAAGAGCTAGTCAAGGTTGCATTTTAGATAGGAATTTATACGCACCCCGTTTGACATAAAAAAGTCTTATACTTTTAGTGTAAAAATGGGTGAAAATTCGCACTCTATTGATTCAGACTCGTACTAGGCAAAGAAAAGTGGCTATGAAACATGTTTCATACATCGGGTTATAGAGTTAAATAGAAGAACGCCTTCTATACTCGCCCTATCTCACACATGAACTCACGCGGCTGTCTACAATTAGGAAACAAGTTGTAATAGTTTTAATAAATGAGCATGCGATTTGTTTCTCCAAGAAAGTGCAGATGTGCCTTGCTTCTGCTACAAGTGACGTTGTAAATATTATTGTCTTTTTAGTTTATTGAGCGTAAGTAAATAGAACACTTGAAATGGCGTCCGCTAGTTTACCTGGGTGCTACGCGGGGTATTTACCTAAAGCGTGGACTTCTTTTCAACAATCTCTTCCGTAATCTTTTTCCAAGTACTTTATTTATTGCACACGTTTCTAGGGCATGAAGCGTACGTGCGTACGTGATAATGATGGATTTGATCGCACCAGATCATCACACAACTTTTATTATCTTAGATACCTGCGGGAGTAATTACAAAGCTAATTCGTTGGTGCGATCATCAATGAATCGGTCAAAAAGGTTCTGAGTTACATTTGTTAGGAAACCTGGTAGACAAGCGAACGAAGTGTTTTTATAAAATACTCGGTTCAATTTTGCCGCTATTTAGACAAAAAGTAAAATAATAGTAATAAGAAAATTGTATCAGTACACTCACGAGGGTGTTATTCTTCAAGCTGAGAGCTGATTGAATGACAAATGAGGGCCGTGGGTGAAATACTTGGCAGGTAACCGAGATATGCCATTTGGAAGCTTGGATCCTTCTGCTACGCTTGGTGTGCCTGTTTGCAACAGTATTAAGCACTTAGAGTGTCTATACCAAGCACGTTTCGTCAAGGTTTGTACCTTAAAGTGCACTAGTCGTATATGGGCACCGCATCTAATAGATTCCTTGAGTTTTCATGAGTGGAAGACAAGACGACAGAGATCATTTCAAAAAAGTGCATTTCTACACTTGTAAAGGCTGAATTGAAAGGATGTCCCGACAGTCAGCAACACCATTCACACTTTCGGTGATGTCGTTTTGCATGAGTCCACACAGTAACTGCTGGGCGTGCGCCCGAAATTTCATGTTCCTCTTAGATGTTATGGTCGGTGCTACGTGTTACTATGGGTGTGCCTTTTTTGTCGGGCTCTTTCGCGCTATTTTTCCTAGGGTTTCATGAAGTGCTCGACAGGCATGTCATGTCAATAATATAATGATCCCTCATCCCTGTTTGTCGCACATTATACCCTCCGATTCCCACTCCATGCATAGCAAGTTAAGGATGCGAGCGTGAGAGCACCTAAACGTAGGCCGTTAGATAGATAGATAGATAGATAGATAGATAGATAGGAATATAGATACATAGATAGATAAATAAATAGATAGATAGATAGATAGATAGATAGAAACTCTTTTAACCTTTATTGTATGTGTAGAGTGGGCTAGCGTTAAAATATTTAAACGACAGCTACTGAATCACATAAGCACGCACATGGGGCAATGACTGCGCGAATAGTGGGGTGTAACAGCTCGCCTAGGTGATCTAGGGCCTGATATGCTATGGGGCCAATCTCGATGACGCACTTCCAATAGCTGGTCATGAAGACGGCCTTTTGATACTGGTGAAACGCGAAGGACGCCCGTCTGGACACCAGGTTGGTCAAGTACAATCTGCAGTCCTTCACTGTGGCACTTATCAAAATCATGTCATGCTTTTGGTACGTATAACTTGAGTATTCAACTGTAATATACCACCAGTCAGCACGTGTGATTCCATTGCTGCAAGCGTGCAAAGTGCACTCCCGTAAAGGCCATGTGCAAACACGGTGCTTATAATTTTAACTGTGAACGCTGCTGCCTGGGTTGGTAATGTAACGGTGTGATTTCCATAGCAGCAGCTTATTCTGATAAATGTTTTGTTGAAATTGGGGTGACCTCTTTGCGTCGAGGCCCACACGACTGCTGGCTGTTTTCTATTGAAGCACCTCTTCAACTTCGAAGAAAAAGTGTTACAAGAATAAATACAGTAGACCTCAATAAGAATTGCGAAGCAGCGTTTCGACCACATGCCCTTTCATGACGCTGGCGTTAACTAGCAAGCGAGGACAGGCGTTGAAAACGAGCGGCCGACTCAGCCACCATGGCGGGCAAACAAGGGTACATTTGTGATGCAGTGACGTCATATCTCCTCCTCTTTTCTCACCCTCCTCACCCTCACTACCCGGGGAACAGTAATTTTTGCCCTGCTGCGGTGGTCTAGTGGCTAAGGTACTCGGCTGCTGACCCGCAGGTCGCGGGTTCGAATCCCGGCTGCGGCGGCTGCATTTCCGATGGAGGCGGAAATGTTGTAGGCCCGTGTGCTCAGATTTGGGCGCACGTTAAAGAACCCCAGGTGGTCGAAATTTCCGCAGCCCTCCACTACGGCGTCTCTCATAATCATATGGTGGTTTTGGGACGTTAAACCCCACATATCAATCAATCAATCAATCAATCAATCAATCAATCAATCAATCAATCAATCAATCACTTTCACTACCCATTCCCGTGCTTTTCCTATACTCTACTACTCTATATTTTGCTATGCTATACTATTCCGAGGGGTGTCGTGAAGAGAAAATTGGTAACTGATTTTGCGGTGAACAACGCAAAATTTACCTACACTGAAACAGTGGAGAAGACAACGCAAACGTTGACGAACGTCTGTGCGCAAGTTTAGTGCGACGGAAGAAAAAGTATACCAAGAAAAAGAGCTGAAAAAACAAAAGGAAACAAACAAAAACATGAGCTCCCACATGATCACAGTGAAGAAATGCACGTCCGCCAAGAGTCGCGATATGACAATTTAATTTGAGAATGACATTATCTCTTTTTCTAGGAGAGCGAATGAGGGTTCTATAACACACGTGCTTCCTCCTGATCTGAAAAGCTTCCTCTATTCGGCGCTAAATCCGATATCGGTACCTGGAGTTTACCTCAAATTCGTTGAATATAAGAGCGGAGCCGCACAAGGAATAATGTGCTGTCGAGGTGCTGCTCGCTCAGGACTTGACATTGCAGGCGTGTTCTCTAAGATGATCCTTCAAGCAGGGCCTGGTTTATCCGTGTAAGAAAGCCCACACGTCAGAGGAATACTGTATACTGCGTTTTTCTACGCATTCGACGCAATGAGTGCTGTGTTTCTTGACACATGTTCGCTTGTTCATTACATCAGCATTGATTTGCTTGCTCGCGGGGAGCTGAAAAAAAAGAGCCGAACCACCACTTAAGATTTTCCAGTACGCAAGAACTGATGAAACACTGTAGCTGTTTGTTGTTTCTGTGCTGTGCGTTAAGAAGTGTTTATCCTGAAATGCTTTGCGCAGTGGCTTAATTGTCAAGGTACAAAGACGTTTCATTGAATACCCGGTACATTTCAACTATTGTATATGGGATTCAAAGCATTTTTGCGCTTGATGGAAGCAGGACCTCCTGAGTGCACTCCGGCGAAGACATGTTGCAACTGTGCTTTCCACTAGTTTCGTATGTGCCCAGTTGAAAGATCGAAGACCAATTTGAAACCTGGGCGCATACTCCCAGTTTATGCGTGCTGGCCACCGACTCTCAAAACAAAGTCCAAAAGCCGCAAGTGTGTATCCGTGGGCAACACAATAGTTACCGTAAAAGCGTCGAGAAAAGCCTTAAACACACAGAAGATCGCATCTGCTTCTTCGTCGAGTGACATGTTGTGTTCTAACAATACCAGGAAATCACTGATGAACCAGAAAATTTAGAGGGCACCATGGCCGGAAAGAGCAGCTTGCAACTGCCTGTGAGGGTTCATCAAAAGCAAATGACTCAACATGTGTGAAAATGCACAAGCCAATGAATATTCCCTCTTTCTGGATGTAAAAGCCCCCGCCTTTCATTGTCGCCTGTATTTACCCTGTGTTAGATATCTAACTTGTCGTGAATCTGTCCGTAATCCGCCCTTTTATCGGACCTCTGTGCTTCGCGGAAGCTGAGATGAAGTGGCGCGTGAAATATTGAAACCGCGGAAATTGACAGCATGGGCCTGTCGTGTTTTAGTGTCTCTTCTAGTTTGTTCGACCTAGAATGTTCAACCTAGAATCAGATAGAATGGTGGCTCACATGGTGTACGAGGGCTTTCTTTTTAGTGCTTCGGCACTTTTTGGCTTCATCTTGTTGCTACCGATGACTTCCGATAAACACGCTCTGTGAACAAAAAATAGGCTGTTTGTTGAAGTAAGCTCGCTGTGCCGTGTTCTTCGTGACATTAGTTTGTTTTTTATTGCTGTGGGCCCATTTTCTCAGATTAGTGTGCACGTTAAAGAAACCTAGATGGTCAACATTTCCAGAGTCGTTCATTACGGCGCCTCTTATATTTTGGTGGTTTTGGGACGTTAAACACCATGTATCGATCAATAATCTTCACTTGTTTTGTTCATTTTGTTATTCCTACGAAGTTACAGCGTACGGCACAAAGAGAAAGTTTGACAAAGAAAGAAAAATTCACAAGGAATGTCCTACTTCGATATTATCAGGAAGCGGGCCTCGCCATTTGCCTCAACTATTGCCACAGCGTTCCGAGAAAATAGATTCTGTCACTTGCGCAAAGCCTATCAGGTGGCAACGACACTTCTCATGCTACGCAGACGTCAAATCATGTCTCTTATCTTCCTAACATATACCGCACTTGAAAGTCCAACCAATCAAGCGTGTGAAATAATAAGAAATGAAATCAAATGTATTTAAAATGAAGTAATGAAAAGAAAATGAGTAATAATGACTATATCAGATGATGACAACTAACACGAAAATCCAGAAATAAAGTTAAACACCACAGTGATACCGTGGAAAACAGTTTAGGACTATGTTTTCAAATGGTTTTGCATCCTTTATTGTTGGAAGAATTTCAAGTAAGACGTTTGATTGTGGAATAGTTTAGGAAATAATTGAAGGTATGAATAAAAACTGCACTGTGAGGAAAACACAGTGCAGTCTTTCGAAAATTAACGTATCACGTTAGACAATATAAGTGGCTCGAATGTGCGATTTCGGACTGCTATAAAACCATCAGAACTACAATAAAACCTGTATCTTTCTTTTTTTCTTTACACTCTGTTTTATTTTTCTGTAAAATATAGATAACTAAAAGGAGAGATTATGTGAACAGGCATGTGAAAAATAAGGATCCTTCATGTGACTAAATTTTGTTTTTCTTTTACGTTTTCATTTGAGACAAACGCTACCTTTATCGTGTCTCGTAGGTGTTTAGATGTGATTAGTGGCTAACCCACTATTACTTCTCCAAATTTCTTAGACAACCATTTATCCGTTGTCGTATAGAGGTTATCGACAGTAAATGAAAGAAAAAACAGCTATTAGGCCATGGATTAGGCAAGCGTTAGAAATATCTCCAACCCGGATTGTGACTACTAAGCCGTAAGAGCCAATTAGGAAGAGGACTGCCGGCGACGTTTGCTTACCGATGATGTATGGAAGAAACCTGTCACGGTGGAATAGATTGAGCATGAATAAATAAAAAGAAAAGGGACCGCGTAGGCCAATATTAATCACCGTCATTCGTTGCTCACACTTTAAACAATCGGAAGAACTAAGTCTCCGGCTCTCCTCGTAGAGGCTGTGCAAATGAGCGTGCGCGAAATGCATCGAAATGGCCGAGGAATACCCACGCAGAAAACCTCAACGAAAACAGGGAACGGTATCACGCTGCGCCTTGCGGTGCTTCTGCTTTTCTTGGGCTCTTCACCTTTATCCCCCCACCAGTCTCCTCAGCTTGGAACTTTTATAGCCGAGACGCAGCTCCAGTCCTTGCCCCCGCCGCTTGCGCAACGGACCATGAGCGCGTCACGACGTATGATAATGATACCGCACCGAATGGGTGCCTCGGCAGCGGCGGTGTGTTGCATCTCGGTGAGAATGAGATTATCCTTTGGCTGAGGGAGGGAACTCTTGCACTTCGCTTCCGAGATGTCCCAAGGTCCCGCCTTTCCGGGCCGGGATCCAACGGGCGGTGTGTAATTACCGGGACCTCAACGTTAATGCCCCCTCCGAGAGTCGCGTCTGGCCGTAGACGACGGACGAAGGAAAAGACAATTACAAAAGAGCCGCAGACGAGGCAGGCAAGGTCGATCGCCGTAAGAGAGAGCGCGAAAGGGAAGAGCGGTACACGTCGCTTATCGTCTGTTCTCCTCGCGCGCGATGCGGCCTTTTACAAACACGGCTTTTAAAGCCCATACATCATGAGCGCACGCAAAGCAGGCTCCACTCAAGAAGCCGTGGACCCTTTCCGGAACGCGCGAAGGTTACCGACTCCAGACAAGAAAAAAGAAACAATAAATTGAGACAGGAGAGCGCGATCTCGAATTAAGATGGGGAGCGTGTGAGTCGCGGCGCGAGCCTTGCATGCATGCATGCGCAAGCGCGACTTTGATCCACATAACGCCGCAAGTGGGTTAAGAAAAACCGGACCCCCCCTCCCCTCCCCTCCTTCTCTTATCACTACTTCCACAGGTGTGCATTTTCCGCTCGGGAGCTCGGACAGCGTTGCTATCGTGGTCTCAGCGGATCTGAACCAAAGATCGCCACGCGTAGTTGTTTACACTCTCGCGTGATTTCTCCCTGGCCCGGATGGCGTTATCCGGGAAGGCGAAATCGCCCCGTTTGAGCGGCGGTGTTGGTTCTAGTCGCTGCACAAGTAGCTTGTCAGTTTCGTGTGAGAACGAAGGGGAAGGAAATGCGACGGAGGTGGGAAGTTGTTGCGTCCTTTGTAGCGGGTTCGTCTACCTGGGTTGCGCATATGCTGTTCTCGGTAATGCCAAGTCGGCCAGAGAGCTGTCAAGGCCCGGTTAAGCGCTCCTCGCCTCCTCCTCTGCAACGACCGCCACGTGCGTGTGCAGTCCATGCGGGGAGGCCGCTCGCTCTTACTGAACCCTTCTCCTCGAAGCTTTTGTGTTAGAAGTGGCGAAAGGGGCGTCCACGTCATGGTGCACAGACCACGCCTATGCAGCCAAAACAGCACTGCACCGACGACCACTGGTATAAAAAGACTTGGTTAGTCCGTGCTTGGTCACAGATCGCAAGTGTAGCTCGGAGGACTTGAGTTGCTCCCACTCTCGACTGTGATTCGACAAGGCATCATCGCCATGGTACGTCCTGCGTCGTCCATAAATAGCTCTTCATGCAGTCGCCTCGTATAGTCACCGTAGCAGAGACAATGCATCTCCTCACAGTACTTGTGTGCTTTGTAACAGCTTAGCACAGGGGCAAAATCATGTAGTTCAATCATGGTCTTGATCGCTTGATGCATGTTAACGGTTGGCTTGATATGGACTAGTTAACTGTCACCAAATGGGTCGGATAGCAGGATTGATGGTTTCGGATTGGTAGCCGGTCATAGCTGAACTGGAGCCTAAAGCCTGTGGTCTAGTTCATATAGGAGTTAGTTGCCAAGGAAATGGAGGTATACGACTGCGAGCATCAGTTGTTTGATAAAATAAGAAAAATCAAGCATAGCAGCTAATGAGCTGGGATAAGAGAAGAGTCTGTAGCTTAGTTCACTGAGGATAGTCTTCTTCTAACGTTTACAGAAGCAGACCGATGCTCTCCGTGTTCAAAGTATTGCAGCTAATATTGAGTAAGTCTTATTGGCGCGTTGTCTTACTTTCTGGTTCGCAGAGTTTTTCATATTGTTTGGATGTGTCGTGTAGGCCTGTCCTTCAAAGTTCCTACTGGAGAACCCAAAGCTGATAAACACAGCAAGTAGGCCAGTGTGTCGCAGAAGTCTAAGTGCACGTAACTTCGTTAGAATAATAAACTTAAGTTATATGTCCTATATTTACAACCATTCTCGGCAATGGCTTAATGCTCATGGGTGCATAATTACTCCTGAACATTAATGTCTTGAAACAGGATTGCCTTATCTTCTTCGGTGAAGGTACAGCGAAAATGGAACGTGCTAGAGCAGCATTGTTTGCTCTGGTTCACACTTATGACAAATGAAAACGCACACTCAATCGAAATCAGTAGATTTTGTATGCGCATACCTCAAAGTGGCCACCACGAAGCTTTGAATTTTTACTTTTATTATTTTTCTTCTTCGCAAGGCACGTAAGCCCTGTACGTTTGACCGTTGTTGCTAAGGGTGTTTACGACAATACCAAAATAATTCCAGAACGCAGGCTATTCCCGAATTGAACAATGATTTACTTTGGCGGCGTGTCTCCCATTTTACGAGGAATTCGTGCCTCGCGATACTCTGTTTTAGCTTTCGCCTATAGCGATTTACACGTCAAGACAGAACATACGATGCGAGCGTAGGCGGGCATTTCGATCGCGGATGGCAAGCGAAGCAAAACGTGGTGAGGTGCAGCATGCATGGCGCTCTGCGTCTTCCTTTCCGTTTATAGTCATCTTTTTTGAGAGAAAAAAAAAACAGACCATGTCCTGCGTTGCAATTTTACTCTGTGTCCCTAGGACGGCGTTTATTTTCTGTTCCTCTTGAAAAGCGCGAGGCTCAGGGCGCAACGCGACCTTCTGGGAAACATAGCTGACAGCGAACCGTGTAGGACGTGCACAAGTGCTGTATACAAGTTGGAGGAAAGAAGCGATTGCAAAAAAGATAGGGAAAGTGAAAGTCGAGCTGCAGCCAAGAAAGCTAGAGCTCGTATTTCATTCTTTTTTCCTTCTCGCTACAAATCCTCGATCGCGAAATGCCGCGATGCGATTATATGCGGGGAAGGCGAATGGCTGGAACGGCTGTCGAGAGGCGAGCGTTATGCAGCTTTTTATAACCAGAGCACGTGCTCCCATAAAAACAACGGGGACACATTCTGCTTGCCTGAGAAGCTATCTGTCCTTCTGTTTGCTCTACGTTTCTGCTTGCATTCAAACTGCGTGTCGCAAAAGGAAAATACAAAACTACGTAAACGTCTTGGGTTAAAGGGGCTCGCTCAGATCACCTGTCACGGTGGCTGACAGTATGTGACAGCACAGATCGAAGTAACGTCCCATGCATTCCATCGAGGGTCGTCCAGTTAGAATGTTGTGATTTTGGGAACGTCCGAGGGGCAGGCTTGTTTATATATATAGTGTTTGCAAAGCGACTTTCTTGTGGCAGCAGAGACAATGTGAATGCTGTTGCATTGCCATTCAAACAAGAGTTCAATCAGATAAATTCGGTGCCGGTCAGTGATAGCGTATTGGCATGAAGCTCGCCGACAACGTCACTTCATAATTTGGAGTACATGGTGGTGTGCATCCATGTCATGCCGAGACAAGTGTCAACAAAATTCATGTCTTTCTGATTATCTGCAGCTTTGGCTACATCGCTGAATTTGGTCGAACACGTGAAATAAGCTTGGTTTAGTAATCAATGAAATTTGGCTTGTACCTTTCAAAAACGTTTCACGCGTTTGAGCAGTGTCTTAGAAAAACATTGATGATAAACAGAATCTACTGATGTTGAAGAAAGAGGCAGCCACACACTTACTCGCCTGATTTTAAGTCATTTAGCTTACAATTTTCAGTTGGAAGCGCTTTACTGCATATCACACGCAAAATTGTCAAAATATTCAATAGATCACTTTAATATTTAAACCAAGCCGAAATATACGCCTTTGTCATCGTGTCAGCATAAATGAATGCTATTGTGAAAATCACTAAGGCCAGAAATGAAAGGTTCTCTATATGTTGCGTTTAATCAGTGTGGATGTGGCTACTCCCAGAAAAGACACCAGTAAAGTATGACTCACAGGCGATTAACCCTTATAAATGGACTATAACGGAAAAGTCACGTACTCCCTCTTCGCGTCAGTAATGATACCAAGGAGTAATGGTTTGTACACGTAGAACAGCAGTCGGCAATTTCCGCTCGTTGTCCTTAGGGTCTCTTCTCAGGGTTAACCACACCGCTCATTCACCATGCATGAATGTGTGGCTGTTCAGCAAACGTGAAGGCATAGTTAAGGGTATCGTGGCCGCTCTGTGACCATGGCAGAGAATTCATTGTCAGTTGGTGCATCTAAGGGAGGCCGAACAAATTCGAACCTTACTATAAAGAAATTGTGCCATGACGTCGGTGATTAGTCCACTCAAACTTGCATTAGAGAGAGCTTTTGTGTTTATCTTACGCTGGCATCTTTATAACTGCAGTCATAATAAAAACGTACAGAGAAAGTAATTTGAGAAGAGGAGGCAAATGAATCTAAGATAACGCAGGTGCTATTTGTCTGCAAGGCTGGGAATAGAAATATTGAAGCAGACAAAAACACGTTATGATGTTTCGCTTCCTTAATTTGAAACATCAAGGAACAAAAAGAAATTTCGACTAAAATTACATGAAAATCTATTGGTCTTGAGCACCTCGCAGGTGTAGTCAGCCTGTGTTAAGGCATGCTAAGAGTTTCACGTTGTTTCGAAATGTGTCGCGTTTTTCTAAATCTCGAACTAGAATCAGTACGAGCTAAATGAATTTTCAATCCCCATATTCTATTGCAGAAACGGCGGGAATACCCTGAAGAAAATAAAATAGGATTACTGGTCCTCTCATCGATACACCTGCTACATTGAGATTACATCCCCAGTTCCTCCATATTTGTTGTAATCCTGAATAAGTGTTTCATCACTCTTCGATATTTTCGCCTCGTAATGCGCTCAGAATTAATCACAACCACAGAACGACGTTAAGAACTAATACAATGGCGTAGTGGCGCATCTGTCATTGTCTGCAAGTCGGCCTTGGACAATATTCATTGGAATTACCACTAATACATATTGCTGTACTAAAGATGACTGCTTAATCGTATATTCATTCTCCTATTTCTTTTGGCGTTCATTATGAGTGATGTTGCGTTCGCCCCTCATATGACAGAAGTCCGTGTGCATTGCGCTCCTACTGCTGGCCGTTGCGGCCGTGGCGTACGCCGGAATCTACGGAGGTGGTTTTGGACGAGGCGGCTACGGAGGTGGCGGCTTTGGAGGTGGCGGTTACGGCGGAGGCTTCCGTGGAGGCTACGGAGGTGGTGGCTACGGCGGAGGCTTTGGAGGCTACGGAGGAGGAGGATTCGGAGGCTTCCGCGGCGGATACGGTGGCGGAGGCTTCGGCGGATACGGAAAGGGATGGAAGGGATAAACGCCCCGCCTGCGTGGGGCACGCACGCGCACTCACCACCGCACGTGCTGCTTGTACATTCTCATCTCAGTTGTTCTTGTTGATAAAAAATTGCAAAAACATGCCAATCATCTTCAGGTTGTCATTTATTTTGTCGACTCGAATGGAAGAAGTACGCTTCATAACACAGAGATGGGACCGCAGGCTTCTTATAAAACAGCAGAAGCACATATCATGCTTCACATGTGCGAAAAAAGATAAAATGACCACATAATAACGTTACATTAAGTTCTGAGAAACCAACCTTGATGCTGAGCAGATAAGAGATATCATCCTGGCCAATTTATAGTTTTTGAAATAAACTTTAGCTGAAGCGACGTAATTTTTCGAACGTCAAAAACCATTATTGACACACTATAGGCGCTCATGGTGTCAAAATGTAGAAACGAAAAATTCTGCAGATCTCACGTACCTGGGAATAGACGTTATGTCAAGCATGCGGAGGGAAGGTGACTGTGTTGAATTTTTTTATTGAGTAACACATCATGAAATGCTAAATATATGTACAAGTGTTGCACGCACAGACATAAGAGCTTCAGATGTTTATATAACCAGTTGTTTGCACTTGCGCAACGATGTCAACTGGAACATGCGTATTAGAAACACCAGAAGCTGATATGAAGAGCTCATGCTCGCGAAGATTCTGGCCCTGTACACTGCTACATAATCAATTTCAGTGCATGCCACCTAACCACAATTGGCGTTAACCCGACGTGACGGCTGTATCAAAAGAGTACATAAGTTATGTTTATAAAACTGAGTAGGCAGCACTGCAACCACTTTTGACGTTTCATGAAGATTAGCGTCTATTTGAAAAGTACTACCGAGACCTAGCAAAGCTCTGTGGTAGAATGCCTGACTGCCACGCAGAATGCTTCGGTTCGATTCCTGCTGGCACCCTGAAATTTATTATTTACATTCGTCGGGAGGAAGTTGCTAGGGCAATTGAGGGTAACGTGTTGACTCATCACGTCATTACATGGTTCCCGGCGCACGAAGGCGCCGAGGTAGGGGGGTTGGCCAACGTCAATGAGTTGGCCCATGCCCACGCGCGAGGTCTTGCCGGCCGCGCCGGGCACTCGGAAGCCGGTGTGCCGGGTGGGACCGGTGACGGGCTTCGTCCGACCCTTTCGGAAGCTGACCCACCCCGCTTCAGGGACATTCTTTCCACCTTTGACGAGATCACTAGCCACTACCAGATGAGCCGCAGGGCTTTCCCCTTGCCACATCGAAATCTCACGAGGCCCCAGGCCGTGACTCTCAGGCTTCTGCAGACAAAGTCGTATCCCACACTCTCCGTCTTCAGTAGGTACACAGAGGTCTCCTCTCTGTGTCCCGACTGTGGGGTGGTTAGCGACATTAAGCACATGCTCTGGGCGTGCCTCTCTTTGCAGCACCACACAATCCACGCATTGACGGAGGAAGCCTTCTCGGCTTTCCTCACGAGCCATGATTGGTTTGACCAACTCCAGGCTGTCCAGAAGGCCCACAGTGCGGCGGTGAGGCTTGCCTCCCTGTCCCAACGTGGGAGCGGCCCAGAGTCTTGCCCCTATAAAAAACGGGCTGAAGATTCTTCTGGACCCGAAGAAAGTTATCTATCTATCTATCTATCTATCTATCTATCTATCTATCTATCTATCTATCTATCTATCTATCAGTCTAGTCGCTGACGCCTAGGTGCTCTTGTGATTACCCCCTTAACTTCACTTGATCCAAAATTACTACGGGAGGGTACGATGGTTTTACGAATATGACGCGCTGGTCGAGACATTATTATTTTCACAATCTCGTCACGTACTCCGACAAAACCTTCCGCCAGACAATGACACATACCCAGGGGTGGGTATGTGTTACTGGTATGCGGGTATGTGCCATATGTTAGTGACGCTTAGTATATACCAAGGAACGACGAGAACACACATGGGTACTTTTAACGCGTGAGCATTAAGAGAGACCTGGCTTCGGCAGCGTTGTCAAGGGAAATGCGAATATTAAATGTCAGGGTAGCAGCAGATATCAAACCCAAGCATTATGTGTGGCAATTATGCATTCTATTACAGAGCCATGCCACGTCTTGCAACTATATGTTTAAATAGACTTTAATGTTCGTTAAACGCAAGTTGTAGTGGCAGTGCTGGTTATACAATCTTATGAACATTACATATATGTACTCCTATAATACAGCCGTCACCTCGGGTTAACGTCAATTGTAGTTAGGTGCCATGCGCTGAAGGTAGTTTATGTGTCAGGGCTACCATCCTCGCGAGCATTAGCGCTTCATATCAGCTAGTCATTTCTGGTGTTACTAAGTGTCACGTTTCTGTTGGCATCGTTCCGCAAGTGCAAGGAAGTGGTTATATTAAGATTTGCAACTCTTCAACATATGTCTGTGCGTGCAGCATTTATACACATATTTAGCGTCATTTCATAAGGTGTTGCTGAATAAAAAAAAATTATAACACGGTCACTTTTCCTTGCATGCTTCGCATAACCTCCATTCCGAAGGTACGTAGGATCTGCCGAATCCTAATAATAATTCCAGTTTAGTAAAAAAAAAATGTGTATCGAGCTAGAATGACATCATTTCGTCAGTATTCCTTCTTTCGTTGAGTAGTTTGATGTACGAAGCTAAGTGAACGGCAGATTTGTAGCTGTAGAACACGTGCTGGATCATATGTGCTATGCGCCTATATGTGTGTGCCGTGAGCGAACACCTTCTAGAACGATGACCATGTACTGCAATAACCATAATAATTTTTTGGGGTTGGACTTCCCAAAACGACTATTTACGAATATGAGTCATGCCGTAGTGGAGGTCTCCGAAAATTTCAAGCACCTGAGGTTCTTTAACGGACACCTTATTTAGGCGAGCCACAAGAGTTATCACCTTCATCATAAATGCGGCCACCGTGGCCGCACTTTCTACTTTTAGTCATATGTTAGGTAACATTGTGTTAGTTCGCGGGACCTACTCTCGGACGCCGCGGCCATATTTCAATGGACGCAATCAGCGAAGAGCCCGCGCGCTCAAATTTAGAAGCACGTTAACCCCACATTGTCAAGCTGTTGGGCCCTTGCGGCATCTCTCACATTCATATCACATTTTTGGACGCAAAACAATTAACAAATATTATAAGAAAGAGACCGCTTTCCGTACGGCCAGAGAAAGCTAAGCAGAAGAAAAAAGCTCGAAAACCACGAAAACCACGGAGACGACGAGTTAACGTACGCTACGAGCTAAGTAACCCAAAACTCAACATAGCGACATGCTAGGAATATTCGACTGTTAAGCCAAATAATGGACGCCCACCTCTTCGATATCTGCCATCAGCCGAGCCTTTCAACACGGTAAAAAAACTTTCTCAGCTCTCGCTGAGTCATGCAAAGCTGCGTCAGGCCAAAGCTATAGTTGACACTGGATGGTCCAGGTTTGATTACGCACACGTTCACTCACCTGCATGTTCACAAAATGTTCACGAGTACTCCCAGTGTATTAATCGGGTTTCAATGAGAATCTCTTAGAAATCGTAGCGCGAAGTACTTTACTCCTCTTAATAATAAATCGGCCTAATTCGCAAATTCAAGGCTCAGTCTCTAGTCGGTTGCATCTCATGTTAACCTAAGCTTAGTTAGCTAATAAATTAAGTTAGCACCAGTTAGGCTCAGTCTGAATTATTATTAGACAAAGTTCTAGACATCTTACTTTTCTCAGCATGACTAAACAAAGCGTACGCGTTCCGCATAGGAATGGCCTAAACTGCTGCATGTGACCACTGCGGCAGTGACGAAACAATTTGGCACATTCTGTGCGAATGCCCTCAGTACTACTCACCGAGACAGTCGCTCTGCAACGCGCTGGACGAACTGGACAACCAGACTCTTTAGGAAGAAAGAA
Organism: Rhipicephalus microplus; assembly: GCF_043290135.1. Taxonomy (NCBI): domain Eukaryota; kingdom Metazoa; phylum Arthropoda; class Arachnida; order Ixodida; family Ixodidae; genus Rhipicephalus; species Rhipicephalus microplus. Next base: position 168,985,755 of record NC_134703.1, read on the forward strand.
TATTGCGCTACCTACAGCAATTCTTGTCGCAGGAGAAGGCTGTGAAGGCGCTCCTGCGCTTCTTGCGTTCAACCGACCTCTTCAAACGACGGTGATCGGAACGCCCTACATGTGTGTGCATGTGTAGTTTTTCTTCCTCATTCCTTTTATATTCCTATATATCAATATCTTCTTTAGTACCATTATTTCCCCACCCCTGTACAGGGTATAGCAACCAGTTTTTCTAGATTAAACGCCCTGTATCTTCCTTTTATTTATTTCTCTCACAGCTCACTTTAATAGAGCTAATTACTGTGTGATTTCATCAGATTCATTAGACGTAGCGAATAAGATTTTAGAATGTTCAACATGGCTTTATATAGGGCTTGGCTATGGTCACAAAGGTTTAGCTAGGCACAGCTGTTCCTAATTTTACTTGACGCCGCCGCTGCGCCAGCATAATCATGGTTTTTTCTGTACGTCGTGAACTCGACGAAGGGTGGGTGCTTTACCGATGGTGGTAAAAAAAAAAAAAAACGTTCGTCTGCCTTTTAAAAATTGCCGGTGCAGTCTGCAGCGTTTCTCTTTTTTTGTTATACGTTTAATATTTCGTTGCCATTGAATCAAGGAACGAGTATCCTATTTTATGGTAAGGTAAACCTCCCGAAAAATAGAAATCGCAATTTCTACACTAAAAAAATGCAACATACTCTGAGGAACAAACCTTTGCGATTCCAAAGTTGAGCGACCACTCCAAGCGTTTCAGGTGTCACACAAAAGTGTGCTGTGCGTCCTCTAGCGTAAGCAGTATGCGCACGTAAAACTTCGTTTGTCTCAAATTACGGTTTCTATAAATTTTTCAACTTCAATACACCTTTTCCCAAAAAATGTTGAATAGATTTCGATGAAACTTTGTACGCGTGAGCTACAGAAGTTAGAAACAATTTAGACTAAATAAACTGCAGATTTCATAAATAAATAGTGAAGATGTAACAGAATTACTCAACAATACCTCCGTGGCGTTGTGCATGCAGTATTTTTGTTTTGCTACAACAGTTTCATAGAAATGGAATAGCTGTTTAGTTCAAATGTAACCTATGAGCCTCTACAATAAAACAGCCGAATATCATCAGATTACTTTCAGTATTTGCAAAGAAAAAGAATTTTGAATAGGTGAACAACCTCTAATGTTTGGGAGTAAGCCATAGGAAGGATAAGCAACCTAGGCATAATAAAATGGTGTAACTTGATACGCAATGACATTTTTTGTGAGCACGTAAGTTTTATCAGAATATTTGCAGCCATTTCCAAGATATTACGCTGAAACTTACTTATACCATTTACCCTACTTTACCTTCTCAAGGTCACAACTCGTTGGCCTTATCTCTGTCGCCGTTCACGACCAACGGCGGGAAAGCAAGCACAGTGTTGAAAGCTTTTTGTATTTTTTCTTGCTGCGACACATTTCTTGCCTTCGTGCGAGATTAAAAAGTATACAGGTCATGCTGCACGTGACAGAAAACAGGCGAACTAAACGCCGATGTCCGTGAAAGCCGGATCTGAAGGATAATCTGAAGAAGGGTGCCAGGGAGAGGTCAACAGCTGGGGTCTCCTCACGTCGTCAACCTTGGTGCAGTCTTGAAGCCCAATGTGAAATTTGCATGTTGGAGGTCAACTACTACAAGATCCTCAAACGAAGCAGTGTTGTCAATAATAAATATATTACCTAGATACTGCTCCATGTACGTGCTTTTGGTGCTATACCATCATGCGTTAAAAAAATTACGCCCAGTTCCACATGAAATTAACTCTGCTTTGAAACATCTTCGTCAGAAATGTTTCAGCGCAAATGACTGACGAACAATAAGCTCACTTGCCATTGCAAAAAAAAAACTACGCAAAAATAATCGCACTACGAATGCGATTATTATTTAGTGCGACTGAAACTAAAACAAGGTAGCATAATACCCTCAGCCAAAGTTTGTCACTTATGCAGGATGGAAAGCGTTTCTATCAGTGCGCTAACCCTGGGGCTCTAAAGCTTTCTCACGTTAGAGAACTGAACTTTGAATAGTTTTACTATGTTTATATTGACTTTCTTTTTGTTTGCAAAAGGAAAATGGCGGCGTATACAAATCGCACATCGCAATGGCTGTCCACAGATAATCTTAAAGCTAAGCCTTAATGTACGTAGATGTCGCCGAGAGCCGGCGCGAAGTGGCGTGTCTTACGCGTATCCAAGAACTCTTTGCACATTTTGATTACAAAACCGACATAGAGTTATGGCAAATTACTGTGCAGGAAACTGTGCCCCATGATTTTCGACGCGCCATGAGCCAAGAATAAAGCGCTAAGGTACCCGTTAATATCATTGGAACTGATTTGAACGCGCGAGTATGAAATACCAGCGTTCAGCTCGTTGTCACCACGGGTCCACAGATCGTGCAAGCTTCACCGCACGCACTAAACGAAGCCTTTAGTGCAGCTACTACGTGGGTACATTTGCAGACACCCCATGTTCGGTTGTGGCATGCGGTTACTTCGCTAAATGCAAAATTCACTGCAAGTTTACTTGTCTCAATAAATCAACTAGTTACTGAACGGGAGGGGGATGGATTCGTCGAGGCCGCTCGTGTAACCTTAATATCTTCTTCACGGAACCCCTATTTCGATCGGACCCTGTTTTATGAGCCCATGAGTTCAGTCATTATGCATCGCCGCCATGAACTCTGCTCGTAGCGCGTGCGCAAATTCAGGCATCAGACTCCGATGGCTAGTTTAGTGTCATTTCCTGAATTATCCACTTGCCATGCTCTGCACAATGCACAACCTTACCGGCAGGCCCTGGATTGTCCCCTTGCACGCTGTTTTGTAGTGAGGCATAATCCAGCTTCGCGTCAACTCCAAGGGCGAGATCCGCTAATCCTATCAGAAATTTTTCGCTGCATCAGAGTTGACCTTTTTGAAATTAGCAAAAAATAAATCACGATAGAACACGGCTACAGAGCACCAGTTCAACTATTTACCATGAATCGGGAGTCTCAGACGATACAGGAGCATGCCTCGAAGTCCGTGTGGAAAATGAGCTGATTCTCTTTCGTAACATGGCTAAGGGCGAACCCGACTCACCAAGCTGAGGCGTGCTTAAGGGTGCTATACTACAAAGTCATCCACTTCATGAGATCAGGCTCTTCTGGACAGTGCCAACGCGCCAGGCAGTCAAGATTCGTAGTCAAGCCCTGAAGCCACCGTATTCGTGATGCCTCGCGAAGCTCGTCATACTACCCCCCCGCAATCCTATTCTAACGCGAAGAGGCGACGCCGTGAGGCCACGACGCGTAATCGCCGACAGAGAAGTGCATGCGCAGCGAACTATGCGAATGATATGCGAAGATCACGGCCAACGCCTCTCGGCGCATCGCCGTCGGGAAACGGTGAAGCGCCCGCGAAACCGTTCAGAAGCACGGTCGCCTCGGCCGGCGCGTGGCAGGTTAACCGGCCACAGTTTAAAACCGGTGCAGCACGGCACATTCGGCAAGAAATAAGGGCTGTTAACGGGAACGTCCCATCCGCGCGTCGGCCGGCTTTACAAGATATGCAAAGTACGTAAAGCATCTGTAGTGGCCGCCGGAATCACATGTTTGCTTAATCTTTACCTTCTATTTTTGTATGAATCAGCGTGTTTTGCGTCAAATTAGCATAAATTCGTGTCGCTCGTGGCGGTGCGACTTGACTGTGCGTTAACCTGGCACAAAACATTTCGGGGGAGGGGAGGGCACGTGCCCTGTGTGCCCCTCCCCCCATAGCTACACCCCTGATATTGCACACCTAGCCAAGTGCACGAAATCCCTTCCTGGAGCACTCGTGTGGTATGGGAATACAAATATTTGAATTCGTACTAAGGAACGACGCAGCAGCGCTAAAAAACACAATACGAACCATAGGTCGGTAAAAATTGTAAAACTCACTTAGACTCACTCAATAAGTATATCTTGCACTTCAAACTCACTCGTGCTCAGCCTCATCAAAGTATTATGCTCACCCGGACTTACTCAGACTCACGGCTCGATATAAGTCTGAATGAGAGGACTGATGTGGCCAGTAGTCTATCATTAGCTTTTTCAACCATGGTAATAATGCTCTTGAAAACTGGTATCTCACATAATCGGTGCTCTTAACAATTATAGTTTCTTAAAATAGAAGTTGTGAGTGGTTGCAAACCAGTAGGGGCATTTTTATTGAAAGGGATGGCAACATAACATATTGTTACAAGTCTGGAAGCGTTTATTGAGAACACTCGGCGTCAGAGAAGTGGTCGTAGTGAGGCTAGGAAAGATGATAACAAAGTGCTCCTCCTCTTTTTTTTTCGGCAGATTTTTTTTCTCGTTGCAGAGGTGCCGTTAAATTTCTTCTCGCGCAGACGAAGCCTGCCGTGCGAGTTAGGCGTTCTCTCGCTATGTGCGTGAATTTAACTGGGGCGACGTGCGTGACTAGAGTTATTGCAGAACGTCGGCCACTGGGTGTGAGGCGCGTGATTGTATAGTTCACTACCCTAAAACAGTCGATGATCACATACGGGCGATCGTAACATGCTAAGAAGTTTGCGCATAAACCACACTGCCATACTAGCGTTCACAACCCCACAAAATCACCAGGGACATAGCTCACAGGACTGTGCTTACTGGCGCATCGGGCCTTTGACGTGGTCCGGGAAGCCAGCGTGCATAGCCACGCTAGTCGACGAAGTTCCTCCACCGACAGACTCCCTCCGCTACTGATAGGTTGTCAGCGGTCGTCAAAAGAAGGATGGTATCCAAATTATCCTAATAAATGTAAGCTTGTTTCTTTTTCTCGCTACCGTGACCCCTTTGAGTTTATCTATTCCATTGCTAATGTTCCCATACATAAAGTTCAATCATTCAAATACCTCGGCATCACCTTAGCTCATGACCTGAATTGGCATCACACTACTAACATCATCTCGTCTGCTAATTAATCACTCGTGTTTCTGAGACGACACTAACGCCATACTCCGCCTCACGTCAAGACGCTTGCATACAAATTATTTATCAGATCCAAACTCGAGTATGCATCTTCCATCTGGAGCCCTCATCAATCATACATCATAAGAAAACTTGAATCACTTCAAAATCAGGCTACCAGGCTCATTCATTCTGCATATTCGTACGATATCAGCATCTCATCTCTAACGGCGGAATCAGGTCTGGAAACCCTTGCTTAAAGCCGACAGTGTGCCATCCTCTCTCTTCTTCATATGTTTTATTACAGTTCACTGAATCATCCGCAGTACATCACGTCCCCTCCGCACATATCCCATTGCACTGGTCATCCGTTAGAAGTCGCAATACCACATAGCCGGACCACTGCGTTCCAAGCCTCCTTTTTTGTAAGAGCAGCAAAAAGCTTCAATGACCTTCCTCACGCCATCTGTGCCATCACTAACAGATATATGTTTGCAGAAGCCATTAAAAACACCGTTGAATTGTTCACTTTTTTGTGATAAACCACCCCTTATGTAATACCCCTATAGGGGGTCTTTAAGGAAATAAAAGTGAAGTGAAGTGAAGTATACTGAGAAGGACGTGCGTAGAGAAGAAAGAATGGACCTTAGCGTGTCGATTTTTGTGTCTTGCCATGTTGGAGGCCTATGTTATAAACGGAAAAATCTCGTCCTAGTTCTTATGATTGGACGCCACGTACATTGAAATCATGTTTGTAAGTGTCTTGGGAACAGTGACCGCAGCCACGGCGGAGGCCATCCCCTGCCCTCGCGCGGTGGTGGCAGCAGCAATTGGCCTCGGATTTCGTCCCTGCCTAACATGCGTTCCGAAGGGAGTGGCGGCAGTCACGTTAACTTTTTCAGCACACTCCCAAAGCATGTGCCGCAGTGTGGCCCTTTCCCCGCACGCTTTACACGCGTCCGTCGGGTATAGATGAGGGTAACGCAGGCGTAGGATCACAGGGCTAGGGTACGTATTTGTGTGTAATAACCTCAGAGCTACGGCCTGTTTTTTGTCCAATTTATTGTGTGGTGGTGGGTATTTGCGTCTGTTTAGTCTGTAATGTTGTGCAATTTAACGCTCGGTAAGTCCATTTTTTTAGGATGGTAAGGTGTTCAATGCCAAAAGGTAGAATGGCGCAAGCTAGTGACACAAGAGCCTCTATGGAGGCTCTTGGCCCTTCCCTACGTAAATAACGTAGGCTCTAATCAATAATTATTGAATAAGTGCGTCAACGACACTGCTTTAAACTACGTGCGATAGTAAAAACGTGAACCAGGTGATGCTCATAGTAATGTTGAAGTAAATAGATGTGACCACCGTTCGACAAAGAAATGTGGAGCTGACTCAGACTCGCTTAAGAAATATACCTTGTGCTTTGGACCCACTCGGACTCCTACTCACCGAAGTTTTTCTGAGCCAAACTCAGTCTACACTCAAACTACCATAAGTATACTTCGGTCGAACGGACTTCGACTCAAATTATCTAAAATATTACTCATTCAGACTCATTCAGACGAACACTCACGGCCAAATCTGAGTCTGAGTAAGTCCGAGTAAGTCGGCTTATGAGAACGACCAAACAAGATACACAATCAGACAGCTCGAAAAAAAGTGTGTTAAAGCAGCTACTAGAACAGACGTAGACTAGAAAGAGAAGGCCGCGAAGGCTTCGAAATTGTTTGACGGAATTCACGAAAAAAATTATGGGGGGAGCTGCTCTGAACTTCGGGGAGTACGGGTGAGTGCGTAAACGCAACGTTGAGCCAAATACGTGGGCTGTAAAATGTCTGTAGAACATACGCTGTAGACTTATAATATAGTCATCTTTAATGGAAAAAAGGATTATTGCTGTTTCTCTTAAATGGCATAGACGTGTCTGCCGAGGAGGGCCAGAGAGTGCTAGCCCCTCAACTGAGAATATCCAGAGGTGGACCATTCCGCTTTCAGCAGTGGTCCCCGTCACCTGGCCACACGGAAACAAAGAAATCCGTGAGATTTTTCATTCCACACGCCAATCACTTACTTATATATTAATTTGGTTTTACGCTTCTCCTTACGATAATGGTCCTCCGTGTCTCACGACTAAGCATTGTACAATCTCTATGATGCTGGCTACCTAGGTGATGGTTTCGCGCCTTCATCTCCGATACGTAGAAGCAATCAAAGAGAGGGTAAAAGGTGACAAGAGGGATTCCGTTGGGGCGTTCACAGGAGATGAGCTGGAAGCACCGATGAGGCAAACGAGCGCAAAACTCACAACTGATGCTAATGAACGAAACCATTCGCGCCGTTTCCCCTCAGGTGCAGGTAGTGATATGCACGATATCGGAGGTACCGGTGCGTGATGGCAACCTATAAAGAGCGGTTGTCGACGCAAACAATGAGATGGCAGATGAGTCGAAACAAAGGCTTTGAGGTAGTCGAAATAAACAGAGAGGTGCATAGTGGATGTGGTTTTCAAAGAGACAGAATTCACTTCGATAGGAGGCTAGGTCATAAGGTGGGTTGGTGACTTTCTGGACGTGCAGTAGCTTTTTTATGGGGCAGGTGGGCCATTCGGGGTGCAGGAGAGCTAGTAACGAGGAAAACAACCACGGAGAATCCTTGACATTCGGTGATGGAAAAACCATAAAAAAGGTAAAGGAATGAAGAAGGCACGTGTTGAAATTAGTTACATTAGTATGCCGCGTGGCAGAAAGAAGGCAAAATGGTTAGAGAGTGAGGAGCAGCTAAACAAGGAACAGATAGGTGTGTATGCGGTTACAAAAAATAACCTTAGAGATTTGTAAGTATCACCACATATTCTGAATTATACTTTGGAAGGATGCAACAGGAGCATATTAGAAAGGAAAGTTGGGGTGTGGAATGCTCATCCGCACCAAAGCCAAATAGGATAGAGTGAAGCAAACGTGTTCAGAGCACCTCTGAGTTTCGGGCACAGTATAGGGGGAAAGTAAACGTGGCTCGGTGTAGCTTACTTATGGACAGGGAATAACTGCAAGGGAAAGCATTTGGAGAGGGGGAATGGCATACGCACCGATATCAAGGTATTTGATCATGGAGCCGAAATAAACCTTTTAAGGGATATGATTGCTCGCATACAGGACCTTGATGGATTGGATTGGATAAACTTTTATTATCAGACACCAATAGCAGGTTCTTGTTAGATCTCTGCGAGCAACATAGTCTTGAGATAGTTAACACGGGGCCTAAGTGTGAGGAGCAGATTATGTGAAAGTCTGACACAGACAATCGAGCATTATTTATTGTCTTATGACAGAGGAAATCGATGGCAAACTTAGAGAGGTGAGAATAGACGAGGAAGGCACTCACAGCGTGGGTATTGATCTTAAACGCATAGCATTACAAATGGGATATAAAACTGAAAATAAGGACAGAGAGTTGAAGTTTGGAAACTCGTGTTGAAATATCATACAAATAACAAATATAGCCTCAAAAGTCGAGGACAAAGTAGGAAAACTACTAGGAAAAGACTGGGAGTATAGTGAGCTGTTACATGTAATGACAAAAGAGATATAAAACAAGAAGAGAACTACTCGTTGGAAAAGAAAGAGAAAGCCTAAATGTTGGTGGAGAAGAGAAATGCGGGAAGGGATCGAGAAGTGACGTGAGGCATCACGGGAGCACAGGCCGGCAAAAAGACAGAAGCGTCCATAGGAAGAAGTCAACAAAATATGGAGAATATATTTAAACATAAAATCATTGTGAAGAAATGGGTTGAGGCGAAAATTAAAGGTGAAAGTGAATGCTAGATGGCAAATATTCGCTATCAGAAGAAGGCCGCACCTAGAATATTTTGGAGCCACCTAAAAGCGTTAGGTAGTGTCGGTCACATTGCAACAACATAAGGTAGATGAAGGAAGAAATATATGGGTTACTTGGGGACGTGAAACCGGCATGGCAGCGGCAGTACCCTTCACGCTGTTTCTGCTGCTTGCGCAGGTTAACGGCGCTTCTGCATGACAATGTCCCCAAAAAGCCACAGCGTTTGTTTCACCAGAAGAATCCACGACGCAAGGACTACGAGCAACGAGCCCTAAAGGTAACGTGGCACCCGATGACTACAGTGAGATGACGCCACCAGACGTTCCGGTATCCAGCGTATGTGCGATTCCTGCCAAACAAACTCTGATTCATTAACGGCTCGATGATAACGGTCAGATTCATGAAGCGGGGCTCTTCAGTGCGCCAGAGGGGCGTGAAACCAGCATGGCTGCAGTGTACCCTTCACGCTGTTCATACTGCTTACGCAGGTTAGTCATAGGGAACCCCCTTTTTTGTTCCCCTTTGTCTTGCCAGTTTCACCCCATAAGTTGTTTGACTGCGTTATGTCACATTCATGCACGCAACACCATTCGCGGAAGCAGTTTCGCTTGCTACGTGGCTTCTCCTTTTATTCTTTTACTTCTGCTATTTTGTGGCTAACTAGAGGTGACTCCGGTACCGTCCATCGAGGCGACACTGTAGCAGCTCTTAGCAGCTCAAAGCATAAAAGAATAAACTAAGTGCTACTGAAACTGTTGAAGCTGCAAACAAGCTCGCTATAAATAATCTGGGCGATTGAATCAAATCTCTTGAAGCTGAATTCATAAACTTTAATGAAATAAAATCATCTGTTTCAGAGTATGTTATACAATGTGAAACTCAAGCACGAGCGATAAAGTCCCTAATGTCAAAGGTTGACGACCTTGAAAACCGCAGCAGAAGGTGCAACCGCATCTTTCACGGTATACCCGACAAAAGTGCTAACGATATAAATGAAGAGTGTGAGAAACGAATCTTAGATATCTGCTCTTCGACCTTAGGAATTCTCACTCTCGGAATAGAAAGAGCTCACCTATTAGGACGTTTTCGTCCTGGGAGAAGCAGGCCCATGATAGCAAATTTTTATTTTTATTGAAAAACATCTCTTAAGCAACGCAAAAAAAGCTAAAGGGCACTGTGACTAGCATTCCCGAAGATTTTTCCGAAGCAGTATGAAAGAAAACAAATCAATTGTGAAAACAAACAAAAACATAAAAACAGGATGACGCGATAGCTATGCTCAAGTTTGACTACCTTCTTTTGAACGGGCAGAAGTTTGTATGCAATGATGCAACAATGCAAGTGACCCCACATAAGTGACCACACCACTCTATAGTTCTGTGAACATTAGTATTCTTTTGCTGAATTGCAGGAGCGCAAAAATAAGAGAGCGGTGTTTTCAGCCTTAATAAAAACTGTTAAAACTTTGGTGTTCTCGGTATGAAATCCTGGTTAAATCCTGACATTGATGACCACGAGGTATTTCCCACAGAATTCACCTGCTACATAAAAGGCAGGAGTGATCGTGGAGGTGGGGTGTTTAGTCTTATTGATAGCAGCAATAGGTCCTCCCTGATTCGCATTGATGCTGGCCTGAGTGATGTAGTGTTGTGCAAATTAGAACTTCCGAACCCCATCGCATTAACTGTCAGTAGCTTCTATAGTCCCCCCCCCCTTTCGAAGCATCCCCGGATGTTCACACTCAGTTTGAAAGTGTGATTGATCAAGTACATACAGATACAGTGGCAATTAGGGGAGACCTCAATTTACAGGATTTGAAACGGGATGCATGAAACATTGTCACGGGTATACTGGAATGCACCATACGAAAATGATGAAAATGGTAAACCTCCATGCTCAATCCTAACCCCAGCGCATGGAAATAATATTTTACACCTTCGGTTTACCATTCCCCAAAACTTGTTAAGTTAACACTTGTGAATCTTGGTATCAGCGACGATCACGCTGTCCTGTAGACAATGTCACTCTCCTATGTTAAAATCAAAAACCATGTTAGTAGAAAACTTCACAATTACAAAGAAGCCATTCTTAATTCTGTAAATGAAGCATTAGAGGCATATTTAGTAGTGTTCGAAACGAAGCCGAGTGCAGGAGTGTGGACGGACTGTAGCAGCTACTTATTCAGAAAATACTGGAATTACGAGAGCTGTTCGCCCCAGCTTGGGTGTTATGGGCGAGAAAGGGTAGAAGCAAATCGTGGTTCACGAGAAGCTTGTGCCAGCTCACAAACACACACACACACACACAAAAATCGGCAGATCCCACGTACCGTGGGAATCGATCATATGCAAAGCATGAATGAGAAATGTTCATAAGTCACTTTAAAATTATCACAACATTACGAGGTGAAGGTAAATGATGCCGTACATGACTTAGGTGTCAAGATTACCACGTTTAGATGTGCCGTTTACCTTTGTGTCTTATTGACGTCCCGTGATACCTAATTTACTATATGCGTAGCTAGCGAAACGGCCGCGAGCACGCTATGAGCGTGGTATGTTGTCATGTTCATACATGACCCGCGTGTCAGGATTATTATGTTTGCACCAGGCATTTGTTTCGTCATTCATTGACGTCAACACAGTATATATATATATATATATATATATATATATATATGAAAACACAAGAAGGAAAAGAAATCCAAGAAAAAAGTCTCCGGTGCGCGGAATTGAACGTAGGACCTCTGCGACATGAATGTGAGGTGTTAACCACTGCGCACCGTGGGGTACCTCCTTAGACGTTCAAACGCCAAGCTATTTATATCTACTACTTATGGCTGTTGGCGGGCATCTGGGGGGGGGGGGCTATTGTGTTTTGAGCATTATCAGCAAGATGGTGCTGTGAGCACGCAGCGCCTCACATCTCTCACGCGTACTTTGGTCCGCGTAGAGAATAAAAGGGTGTACGCTCGATCGCGTGCCCTTATCTTGCAGTGAGGAGGATTGCACGTCTCGTACGTACTCTGTTGCACATACCGGGTGCACAAAGGTCGCTGCAAGCGTTGCACATCCTTCGTTAGCGAAAAGGGCGCGCTTTTCAGACAGGGCAAAGTAACAACTGAGATGCTTATTCGCGTTCATCTGTACCTGTTACTACATTTCATGCGTCATTTGTGCGTGAGAAACGCGGGGCACGTTTCCATCTGCTTGCCAGTCTGTGCATGGCTTTCCAATTTGTTTCTATCGCGTTCGTTGCTTCGCTTTTGTGGCAAAGCTGTGACTTTTTTGTTGCAAGCCTGGTGGCACATACGTCACCAACCCGTTATAAAGAGGACGCTCGTAGCATCCATCCATCCATCCATCCATTCATCCATCCATCCATCCATCCATCCATCCATCCATCCATCCATCCATACATCAATACATCCATCCATACATCCATACATCCATCCGCCCGCCCGCCCACCCGCCAGCATTGTGGAGGAGGCTCATGCTTAGCAGAGGCTCTTTGATATTGGAACACAATGCCCTGCTTTTATTCTGCCCCGCCTAGCGCGAAATTCAAACTATCAATGACGAAAATATGGGTGGAAGTCCGCTAACACTTTACGGACCAATTCATTTTACAGCGAAAGCTGTTATTTTACAGCGGAAGCTAATTTATTTCACAGGGGAAGCAGTTATGAGATAACAACAAGGGTCACACGCGGCACCGTATAGTTGTTCATCGCTGCCACCGGTGTCCGCAACCATATCACATGAAATAAGAAAAAAAAATTGCCCGCAGCTTCCCTCGGGGGAACACTGAGGAGGATGCGGAGCATATAATTGGTTAACGGGGTGTTAAAGTGCGACTTACTTGGGTCGATGGCTAAATTGGTTAACGTGGTTGTGAAATAGGGTGTTAAATTGCGACTTACTTGGGTCGCTGGCTAAATTGGTTAACGTGGTTGTAGGAGGGGTGTTAAATGAGTGAACGCGTACGACACGTATGCGAAAGGGTTGGACGACGACTTGGTTGCGGTTCCGCCAACACTTTGGCCGGCGCTGGTCGAAGGGACGTCGATCATTGCGACCTCGGACGTCGACGCGCCGTACAAACCAACCGACGAGCGGCAACTGAGCGAGCGAGCACCGACCTTGAGTATATATACAGCGCGACGGCGCATGCACTGTCAGCTGTCGAATGTTCGAGAAGGGAGAGAAGCGCAACGGCGCATGCGCGCGCGTCAGCTGCCGATGTTCTCGAAGCGCGACGGCGCATGCGCGCGCGTCAGCTGCCGATGTTCTCGAAGCGTGACGGCGCATGCGCGCTACATTATACAGCTAGCGAATGTTCGTGAAGAGGAGAAGCGCACGCGGTGTGTAGAGGAGGAAGGGTGCACAGATGGTGGAGGAGTGAAGCGCGCGCGGTGTGTAGAGGAGGAAGGGATGCACAGATGGTGGAAGAAGGAGGAGGAAGCTTGCGGACGGCGCCGCACTACAAGCCTCGAGTATTAGATGCTCCGCATCTAAAAAACCTAGTACCAAAGGCACAGTGGGACTCAAATCCGGATCCACTGCGTGCCAGACCTGTATTCTACCACGGAGCCCGCGCTGGTGCTTGGGACTTGTTCACAAGCTTGCCTTAGGCAGGCCTCATGTTGGTAAAGGAATCGCGGTAATATGAGTAATAAAGCTTTTTATAACAGCTAAAGAACCACCAGACGTCACAAAATTCGAATAGCGTAACGAGTGGCTGATCCAATGCTCCAATCGATTACAAAAGCTTGTTCTTAATCACCCTTTAACTGTGGCGCATACCGACTTCAGGCATAATTTCTCAGCGTTGCCAGCCACTGCATGCACCATTGGAACAAAATTCTTTGCTAGTGTTTAGTGGATACCACGTTTCTGCGAAGAATGACGAAGGATAGCATAGCGAATGCCGGCCTACTACCGAGAAATAATTATTATTAATGTCGTAGTTGGTATGAAGCAAGTGTGCTTGGAGCAATTACCCAGTGAATGTTTAAAAAAGGCTCTGAAAGGCCACTCTTCTAGCTCTCGCAGTGAATTTGCTGCGCCTCCACGCAGGCCTGGCGTTTTTGTTGGCTGGATCAGCACTTGTCTTTGTTGGTTTCTGGTTCTTTCGTTTTTTGTGCACAGTTCGCTAGTTGAACGTGGAATATTCACTAGCCTGTAATAACACTCTACTTCAGTACAAGTGAAATTCTCTATGTCATTATTAACTTCATTATCTGCTGGCTTTTACTAATAATACATGCATAACACGCAGATGTATGGTTTTCTCAGAGCGTGTTATGAAAAACTGAGCGTACTTTTTAATGATGTGAGAACAACATCAAACAACTGCAAAAAAAACTTCGCTAACACACTGGCATCTGCGTGCAGCGGCTCAGGCACGTAGTAAGTCCGCCAACGTAGAACACAGGAATGAAATTCTTTTAAATTACCCATGAAGAATACAAACAAGCTAGCTTTGCTCCAATGAAAAGGAGAGGTCTTCTTTTGTTTAGGCAGAACAGCGACAGCACCGTCACGAATTCGCAATGTTCATGGGCTGTAGGTAGCGCACCATGCAATTCAAGATGGCTGCAGGAGCAGGGTCAACCCATGATCCGTCATAGGGAAACATAATACGCAGAGACGTAACATGATCCCCCATAGGGAAAGATAGGACGCACAGACGTACGCTCCATGCCGATTTCACTGAATGAGCTGATGATTGTCAGATGAATGTACATTGGACCGAAATACTTTACCAAAGAATAAGATCCGCCAAATGTTCGCTCTCTAAACTTTTGTTGTAGTGCGAGGGGTAATGGTGGTGTCAGCTGATTGACCATCCATCAACGATGCCTCGCGTAATCGTGTGCGTGCTACAGAAAGGAGCGCTATCTAGAATGGCACTTTAAGGTAATTGGTACCAAACCAGGCTGACGGATTTGCCGCAGCACTAGTCCGCTAGCGAGTAGCGCGCCATCATGGCTGCACGGGACCGAATGTTCAACGTAGAGATAGTTTGCAAACACAATATGCCGTCGTCATTAATTGCGCTGTACGCACTATGGAGTTGCTTATTACACGGGACACATGCCTTTAACTGCTCATTAAATAGCGCTTGCGTCATAGTCATCATGTATACACTAACCGAGCGCAATTCACTGCACTTGGATGTTGCAGGTTCCATCAGCGCGACCGAAAGAAACAAGAATACCAAAAAACGTATTCGCATCGCGACGATGACGTTGCGAAAATTCGTCGAACAACGCCGTTCAGAAGGTATCGCTGAAGTGCAAGGGAAGTTAGCAGAGAGGCATGAATTGTAGTCGTAATTGCACATTTCATTGCTCCAACGATTTCTCTTCACTCGTAGAGCTGGAACGAGCTGGCGGCATGCGGCACATCGTAATAGCCTCTGTCATTGGCTTACACGCAATGCACAAGAGAAAATATGCTTTTACTTTCACTTTGATGAAGGATATTATTCATTCAATAGAATCAAAGCGTCTTACGAGCATGAAAAAACATTAACGCACGAGAAGACATGAAGTACAACTCACTGCTCGTGAGCTAACAGCTGATTGTTCGTTAATCGTCGCTGCCACTCTCGGTGCATTGACAACCTTCTACTTCCAGTAAAATATCCTAGTCGTCACGATTGTTTCTTTCAACATCACTGCTAAAAGCAATCTGGGGATTCTCTTCGCCGAACACCCTCGACAACACGAGTACCGCATCACTCCTCACGTTTATCTGGGCGCGGAGAATATTTCGCAATGAAAACCATTCACAAGCAAATTGCTTGAAGTGTGCTGCCTACTGTCAACAAGCGCACAAAAACAAAAGGCGCAGCGTTGGTCTTATTTTCGAGAACAAATCACGAGCTCATGCGACTTCCCGCGTGGACTTTCCGCAGGAATTCATGCACTACAAAAGCACTGGAAATGACATACGCACGTAAAAGAAAGTGACTTTCAACTGCTAGGCTGAGAAGATTACATTTAACTTACTACTTGGCTACACAAAATCTACCGAAGCTGTTATGTGTACTTTGTGGGTTATAAGTGAAAGTGCTAGTGGCCACATTTTTTACTTCTCGGAAACTTTCTGTCTCGCAAAAACAAATCATGTTTATCGTCTTATAAATTGTCTAGTTTGTTCACTGATTCATGAAACATCCAAAGTAGTTAGTGTTCGTTTCTTGCTAACGTGTGAACGCCCGAGGCTAGTACAGCCCAACAAGGCAGCGTCTTCCCACTGAAAATCCCTGAGATGACGCCTTTGAATTCCACTTGGCGACGCGACAGTCTACGAGCATTGCGAATACAAACTATGAGGGTAAGGCCATGCAGATGGATGTTTGAAAACACCTGATAAAATGATAATCCCCAACAAGACACTATCCTTGAATTCATAGCATGGAAAACTTATCTTTTAACTTTCAGAGGGAACTCGCGCAGACGTGCTCACGCCGCTGACTTATTGGCCCTTCTTTCCCGCCTCACGAGGGCAGTTTTTACGGAGAATGCAGCGTCAGCTGACGTGGAACGTACGTTTTCTGCGGCATCCCTGATAATAGCAGCAGCGATGCGAAATTGCCTGTGAAGCAGCTCTTTCGAATACCTCATATTTGTGAAGACCAATACATAGCTAGGTAGCGGCTAATGGTCTATCTGAATTTTTTTTTTCATTTGGAACCATCTTTTGAAGCAGCCGTCATTAACACTTCTGGTTTTAAAAACTAAGTCCTAAGGCACTTATTTAGCCCACAAAATTTATTGCAAAATTACTGTGAATAAAAGCAAAATAAAGCTTCTTTTGAAACATTTTACTGTTTTCGACCTTTATTGCAGCAGTTGAAGACTGCGAGGATGCCTAAGTTCTTTTCATGACGTAGTCGTCGCAAAAAACTAGTGATCAAATGCCGGACGTGTTGTTGTCGTAGATGCACTTGTTTGAGCCGATAAAAATATAGTAAAGGTGCCTGGCTTATTCTAAGTTCAAAAACCCGCGAGCGACCGTTGCTGCTCCAGCCCGGGAGAGCAGGTGTTCCTGGGTCTCGATGAGAACTGACAATCCCGCCCATCCACTGCTAAGGGGTGGTGCTCTTTCATTGTTATCGTTATAGTTATTTATTAGCATCTTTTGTTCGCTCGTTCGCTACGACTCGGCACATGGCCATCTTGGCATTGTCAAGCAATGAGGACGTTGGGAAAGAACGTTGTTTGCTAAACCCTTAACTGCTACTACGGTAATACCACGCCCAGATTATTCATGTAGGCCTCAGTACATATTTTTTTCAAAGTTCAAGGGCACAAAGCATTCTCTAGGTTCACCTTTAGCTAGCCAGAGCCAAGGGTAGGCATGGTTAAGAGCGTGAACAATATGTGAATTTGCGAAAGAGGAGCTTAAGAGCGTACAAATAAATGCGCTAGACCCCAGCTTATAATGAACAAAGAAAGAAATGATCCTTGCGCGTTTGTTCCATGAATACCCTTGCACGAAAGTGGCACATACTCTAGGCACAGCCTGATCTTCATTTCATGAGCAGTTTAGTACCCGACAGACGCAAATAACCTTTGAGATAAGGAAGTCACCTGAGCTCAGGCGAAGAGGGGAAGTTTTCTCACCCCGTTGATGCTTGCGGGGCACGCGAGACAAGCGTGAGGGATGACGATCAGTGTGGTCCAGTGTTCCGTATTCGATGCAAAAGCACAAGGTGCCGGAGCAGCAGTGCACTGTTAATACTAGCAGATATAGAAGGTATTGCTTCCCATTAACCAAATATTAGTTGTCTGAATACTCAAGACCGATCCAGAGGTGTGGCAAAACTTCTTGAACACTACTTCTGTCAGCATTAAAATACACTGTATCGTCATTTTGGAATTTAAGCCTAAAATATCGCCTTTTGTTCAAACATGATTGCCATGGAAATGCTGTAGGTAGTAGAACTGCCCCTATGGTAATTAAAAGGGTGGTTAACTGCACGAGATAAGTCACGATGTCCCCATCCCTTGACCTTGCTAACTTGTTCTTCTTTCTTTTGCTGTTCTCAAAGCATCTGATGAGATCAGCAGTACGGGGAGCTTATTCTTAACTCGATAGAAATTGCAAGATGACTTTCCAACGTTGAGAAATTACAGGAGTGCTGTTGAACAAGCCGGTCATTCTCGGAGTGGGAGTCGGCTAAGCTTTATCATTCTGAGGAACTGGGAGGAATATATTTGCTGCAAGTTCTTATTCCCGCAACAGAATGGGAATGAAAAGGAGATGCCCAATTCGCAACACTGGCGGGTGGTGACAACAAAATGCTTGATACGTGTGGTACGTGCGACGAAGACAGCAACAGGAGCGCTAGAGCTTCCCTAAATCCCCACGACAAGTGAGCTATCCAAAACGCCACACAATGAATCCTCTTCAGATTACCAGAGTGCTTAAAAATGCAATAACGCTACTATTCTCATTGACACAGATAAGTTGTTTACCTATCCTGTGCTCCATGTGTGCACCCGCTGTAGTGACTTTGGGTGGCATGAAGTGCACGTGGCTGTGTTGAGAAACTGGCGGCTGCAAGCGGAGAGATCGATTTTGGACCTGTAGCATAACGCAATAGAGGTGGCTTTTTAGCGAGATCAAGAACATTACATGCCTGTTCGAAATTTGTGTTTTAACTTAGCACCAGATGTCGCATCAGCGAATTGTGTTAGTGAACGCAAGCACTTCTTTGCAACCCTTCGATGCTTCTATGGGTTCTCGTGGTATTATTGACCAACAATGAATGCCACTTTTCTACGTCGCTCAATAAAACCAGCCAACTCCACTGACGGCGGTAAGGTGGCATTCCGCGCGTGCGTTTCGCATTTTACTGCAGCCGGAGCGCCCCATCGACCAGTCAACGATCTCCTTTAACGAATCTATTACTGTCGCGAAGCTGCGCCACACCTTGTTGTATGGGAGGGGGGAGGGGTTCTTTTTCGTTCACGTGTCTCGCGCGTTCATTGCGACACGATAATTACCCCACTAGTATTCCCCTGTCGGGATCGATAACCATTCGCACCTTTAAAACGGTTAGGGTGGCAGTTGAGCCATTCCAGGACACGGTGTTGCGCCCAGTGTAATTTCTACAAAGGGAGAACTTCCAATTTGGTCTAACGCTCCTACCTGCCTGCAAGGGCAGGTAGGAGCATTAGACTCACACGTTCTTGTTGTTGTCTCTTTATTGTTTTTTTTCCTTCTCAAAGGGCTGAAATATTCGTGATATGCCTGCGAGTTTCTACGAAAGCGGAGAACAGATGTTCTTAAGGGTCACAGTTAGTTCGCAGCCTGCGATCTAGCATGAGTACGTCGATAAAAACCACAGGAAACAGCAACATACTTAGTAGCAACAGACTTGACACACTGATGGCATAGTCGCTCGCTTTGCTACTCGCATGTTTTATTACTCATTCAACATACAAACCTTCTGCCACATGGTGTCTATAAAGGGTGCCATAAACTATCGCAAAGTATATAACTGGTATTTTGGCGTGGTTTTTCAAGGCTGCATAAATTGAGAGGTTTCTTCAGGGTATGCGCGACATTGTGGTTACGCTAGTAACTAATGGGTTGATTAACTTATCACCGAGCTTTAGAAAGTGGATAGATGTTATTGCATAAATCAAGTAGTCTGCAAAAAAGCACCTACCAGATCCCCTGGTTTTTGGAAGAGTAGCTAGTAGTACGGCATAACGTCGACATTCCTGTTCGAGCGTGTAGGTTAATAACATTGAGACAAAGTGAAAATTTGGCATGCTGACATGCGTATCGTAATGAGTGTTCATCGGCCTATACTGTAGGGTCAGCAAAGGTTGCATTAAAAGTTCCAGATTCATAGTAAAGAGGAAACATCTGTAAACAGGCACTGGCACTCGTGTCAAGAATTCAACAAGTGGTGATATATTTTACAAGGAGGAACGTTAAAAGTAAAAATACAAGACATAGTGTCGAAACGTTCGCCGCACTTCTTGTTTAAGGGCTTTTCATAGTCTGAAGCTTCCACGTTCTTCTCGACTTCTGCCAGCGTTGTAGTACAGCATAGCACATGTGGCAGTTTTTTCAAAAATATCCAAGTCTCACTGAGAAAACAGAGCCTTTTGATAGTGACAGAACGGCAGGGCCTGCTCCAGCATTTTTTAGCGTGCTTATGTCCCCTAAATAACTGAAACCTCTGATGTGGCTAAATTCCTTATTGCCGATATCATCAGTATTCAGGTGAAAATTTTGTATTTGCCTCTAAAACATTAGAAATTGACATTTTGGCTTTAATTAGATCGTAAATAAAGTGTAATTTCCACAGAATGAATTACGTAGAAGTATTTCACGGTGAAGGTAACACTATTTTCGGAATTCCATCGGTGTCGTTCTTTGTTGGATCAGAATAATGGCGATGACTAGACTTCTAGTTTGATTTTGCCTTCCAGGCAAAAAAGTATTGTTACATGAAATGTTAAGAGCATATCCTTGCTAAGGTCTTCGAGAAATTGCGAGAAACCTGTACGAAGTCGCGCAAAGCTTGTAACAGCAAAGCACAAGCTCATCAAATTTCTGTGGGCAAGCCGCTGATCTATTTTTGTACATTTATCCACGGAGCTTAACAGCTTTCTGTGTTTCTCATTAGTTTTCTTTTCCTTTCTTATTTTCTGTCCGTTGAATAATTTTTTCTCTCTGTTGTTCTTTTTTGATTGCCTTTCTTTGTCTTTCTGCATTGCTTTCTCTCTACATATTTCTTTGTGAGTCTTTGCTTTACTCACTTTTCTTTTTGTGCTTTCGTCCTCATCGTCACTCCTCTGCTCCTCCTCACCCCCACTGGCTGTTTTAGACTCCTTGCTACACCTTACCATACAAGGCTATGCTATATTCTGCAGGCGTGCCTGAATAGCCGAGTGGTTATTTCACATATTTTGGATCATAGGTACGTTGTTTCGATCCCCACCCCTTCCTTTACGCCCTCATTACTGTTTCTTTGTTTCTGTCTCCTTTTCCTCATTCACCCTCCTCTTCACCCTCACATCTTTCCTGTTACATTTTATATAATTATCACGTAATGTTGTTGATTTTTAGACTCTGATACTATCCCGGTTCTACAATGACAACATCGTCGTGCGCCCCAACGTGCCATGAAGGTTCCCTTATCACAATGATAGAAGCTACCTACCAAACGATGAACTGGAACGTGTTTTCTTTGTGTGTGCTTGTGTAATGTATCTGTAAGTATCATCCCAAGTCAAGAATAACACCTCTGTGCTTCCATTAGCCAATACTTCCATGTAAGAGACCCGAGCCTATGTCACAACGAGTTTGTCAGGTAGTGCCTCATTTTGATTACAGTTGCTATAATAATTGCACTATCAATAAACAACCACGCGCAAACAGACATCATTCTGTTGAATTTTTCCAAGGCATTTGATTGTGTAGGCCATACTAAATAATTGGGAAATTGAAAAATGTGATTGGCAAAGACGCAATATCGGCATGGGTAAAAGACTTCCTCTCGAACAGGTCCCAGTTTGTTGTCTTCGAAAACACACCATCTGAGACCGTACCTGTGACATCCGGGGTTCCGCAGGGGTCAGTCCTGGGACCGTTATTATTCTTAACTTTTATTAACGACATAACTTCCAATATCGAGTGCAACATCAAGTTATTTGCAGATGACTGCATTATTTACAGGGAAATTAATAGCTATACGGACCACCTAATGCTTAACACGTCGCTTAGTAAAATAACGAAATGGTGTTCTGACTGGAAAATGACAATAAACATTAAAAAACCGTTACCATGACTGTTTTAACAAAAAAACAGCCTTCTATGTTTACATACTTCATTAATGACATACCCTTAAGTAAGGTTTCGCAACACAAATATTTAGGAATTACGCTTACTTCCGATCTTAGATGGGATTCACACATCACAAATATTACCGCCGCCGCGTTGCGCAAACTGTTCTACCTAAAACGGTGCCTAAAGACGTCCCCCACTCCTACCAAGCTGTTAGCTTATAGAACGTTCGTAAGACCGCTTCTGGAATATGCAAGCGCGATATGGTTTCCGCACTCGACTACCCTCATGAAAAAGATTGAAAGTGTCCAACGAAAGGCTATAAGGTTCATCTACAATAAATATAAACGGACTGACTCTCCCACTAACCTCTTGGCTGATTCAGGAATAAAAAGTTTGTCAGTTAGAGCGAGGCACGCTCGCCTAAAATTCTTGTTCCAGCTAATTCATAACAGTTACAAGATTGATACGCATAAATACATATCTTTTTCTCAGACCCGCCCTACACGTCACAAACACGACCGCACCATAACCGAATATTCCTGCAGTAACGACACGTTTATGTACTCTTTCTTTCCCATGGCAATACGCGAGTGGAATAAACTCGACCCCGTGATAACAAGCACTGACTCGTTATCTAAGTTCGTCGAAATGCTAGATTATTCAGTGTAGAAATAACACTTATTGTTGTGCTAACCGAACAGCACACGTGTAGCATTTCCAGCTTACAAATCTGTTAATTTCTTGTGTATTTCGTTGCTGCCGCCTTGTATTGGAACTATTCTTACCTTTTTGATGGACTTGTTTCTTTGGTTTATTTCTTCTTCTTGTTACTACAGCTTGTAATATAGGCGTGTTTATGCGTAAAGTTGTGCAATTATTCCGTCTTTGTGTGCATATGTTCTTTTTGTTCTTCCTCATGAATCAAGCCTGCAGATTCACATGTTTCTTGTACACACATTTGTATGCCCTCCTGCTATGCTCTCGGATGGGAGTGGCAGTATTGTAAATAAATAAATAAAATTAGGAGATCCAGCTTTTTTGGACACGAATGGTTCCGTTCGTCTGAATGACACCATGTGGAGTATTGACCTTAAAGAATTCAAAAGTTCTGTCATGACGTATGCCGTGACGTATCACTCAATAAAAAAAATATAATCAAACGAACTGTTGCACACGCTCTGAAACGTTCGCTTCACCTCAGTGCGCAGATAAGAGCACGGTGTGTCAGTGTTATCTCGACAGCAACAACTGGCAATGGATTGACATTTTTTCTAGACTTACCATACCGTGCCAGACAGCTCGCAGCATTCCGCACGAAATGTCTGCCAGAAACTTTTATTCTGCGGTAAGACAACTGCACTGCTTAGTTTTTGCCAGTCTTGGTTTAAAGTTGGCGAAATCAAAACAATGGGGAGCTTTAGATTAGTGCACCGTGAGCCCTTGCGGTGCAATCGCTGCCACTGCGCATGCGTCGTAACGCGAGTCGGTGTTCGCACGCAAAAAATCCGAAATTGCGTGCGGTGATGGCGGCCCGCATGTGGCCCGCAAGCGCTTGTTTCGAGGCTACGGGCGGTGATGGCGGCCTGCATGTGGCCCGCAAGCGCTGGTTTCGAGGCTACGGGCGGTGATGGCGGCCTGCATGTGGCCCGCAAGCGATGGTTTCTAGGCTACGGTGTCGCTGCAATCGTGCGTTGCGGATCGCAGTAGGCAAACGCTATTTTAAAACTCATATGGCGCCCCCTACGCCCGCAACGCCCGCAGCGCTTGCAAACGGTATTCTAAAGCTCCCTATTATCACATCACTGCCACCAAACGCGCTGAGTTTTTATTCTACTCAAATGTAGGTTCAAGAAATTATCAAAGACTGTTCACAAAGGAAGGTCGCTTGAGCAGGCTATTGGTTACTAATATGGACGTTAAGCGAATGCAGAATTGTACCGATATAAGAAAAAAAAACGACGAAAGAACGGCCGCCACTTGCGAATGTGATACGAGACTGCAGGCAGATTTTAACGTAGCACAGGCATTTTTTTCTTTACTTTCCAAAGATCAACGAGCATCCAAACAATTGTTGCAATTTAAAAGTAATGCTCACTTGACACGTTTGTTAGTTTGATGAACCATCATTGGGTTTGGCTCACGAACACTGCGCGGAGAGAGTATATAGTGAGCTTCGAAGAGTTGGCTCATGAAATCGGGAAAAGTGCTTGTTAGCGGTGAATTTTTTTTCTCGTCTTTTTTTTTCATTCACTTTGTTGTATATTATTGTTGGCATACCTGTTCCGGGTAAGTCAGCAGTAAAGACGACATGCATGTGTCCGTGCCTGAACTTAACCTCTTAGGGATTACTTTTTGAGCGGCGTAAAGCGGCATGTGGACACGAAACTAGTGTGTCGTGGTTTAATATTCTCGATGAAAATATTCTGATCAGGAGATCGTTGCAGTGAAGCAATGGTTATAGAGCTCGGCTGCTGGTCCAAAGATCGCGGGTTAGATCCCGGCCGGGGCAGTAACACTCCGATGGCGGCGAAATGGAAGCGGGCGGTCAGCTGTCCGATGTTTGTGCGCGTTAATGAATACCAGATCGTCAAAACTTCCGTAGCCCTCCCTGCGGCGCCTTTCATAATCATTTCATGGTTTTGGGCCGTAACACCTCAGATATAATGCTGATCAGGAAAGCAGAGCATACTAATGAAAAACGTGTTCAAAGGGTGTTGTTTTTCCTCACAAAAATAGTCCTGAAATGTTGCAAGCCTCTCGATTGTATTATCGACGCGCTCCCACCACTTCCACTCAAAAATGGCAAGCATGTTATCAGCCCGAGCCATTTTTTGTTTGTTTTTTGTTTGTTTGAGTGGCGAGCGTCGAGAATTCGACGAACGAAATGAAACGCAAGGTAGCAGCAAAGCAGCCGAAAGAAGATATCTCTATCGTTGCTATGGCAACTACGTGCAGCCGCGCTTTGTCGCGTTTCCGCGTCTACTTGCCTATACCGCTTCGCCGTTTGTTCTGCGCACATCCACCTGCGCCGCCGTTGCGACGGGCCTCCGCCAGTCAGCGAGCGAAAGGAGAAGGGTATTCGCACACATCTTATGTATGCTCGTGCGTTCATTCTATATGTGCGTGTATATACATACAAAACCTCAAAGTTTTGAAAGAAGTTCAATCGCCCCCTCCTCCGCCTACGTGAATGCGGGCTAGTGAGGAGTACATCAAAGCAGCGCACCATCTACGACGCCTCAAAGCGGCAAATTTACGTGTGTGTACACCGTTAATGACACCGTTTATAACAGTCGAAGTCGCCATAGGTCCTTAAATGTTGCCCTTAATGTTATCATGAGTTCTCTGTCCTATGTTCGCATATGCAATTGCCTTTCTTGGTACTTTCGCTGTGTGCAAGAAAGGTGGAAGCGCAGTGAGCCTATTCGCCGAGGCAGCTGGTATAGTAGTGAACCCATTAAATGGCCGTGTTTCACATTCCTAATTCTAACACATTGTCTGTAACTAGGGTCTACTTTGCAGAAATGCAACTTTTATACCTGCAAGTAGTCTTTCTCATTTCGTCATGGGCGTGGTGTCACACACAGGTCCCGTTAATTAGGGAGGCGATCGATGGGCTAATTCCAAGAGCCGAAGTATCGGCCCCCCGAACCGCACCACGAAAGCGTGGACAATTTAGAATTGGTCCTTATTGGCGCGCCAGCAGACGCCGGCTGTGGCCCAAAGAACAAGTCAGAGCCGAGAGTTGATAAACAAACAAAATTATATTCTCAATAATGGCAGATTGAAAACAATACACGAGTATGCACACTCCACAATAGTTGAGTACAATATGTGACCAATCAACCAACGTACTACACAGTACAATCAGCCACACTCAAAACAACGGACACAGACAACGATACGCTCTACAATGCAGTCGCATGCATTGAACAACCAAGACACTTAAAGACTAAAGAGATAGAAAACCTATCCAGTCCAAAGTTCTTGGAACAAAAGTCTGGATGATACTCTTCCGAGAATCACTCACTCAAAGTCCAGCGTTGTTGTCGTTCCGCGCCCTCAAAGTTTCTCTTCCAGGAAACCTCGCGTCTTCAATTGGCCACTCTCCAAGCTTCAAACTTCTTCGCCCGAACACGTCGGCTTCACACACGCAGCTGTCGCCACGCGTCTTCGCTCGATAGCGGTAAACACACTCTCTTGCCTGTAGCTCGAGCCTTCACCCCTCAGGTGGAAATCCTCTTCATCTCCTGCTTCGTCCCTACGGACAAAACCTTCGCCGACTACACGGCGGAATCCCTACGCACTCTGGCGCTAACTTTCGTCTTCTCCCGCTCTCTCGTCTCGGCCGCTCGATTAAATACCTTCCGCGCCATATTCCAGAAAGTTCTCGTCATTTCGTCGGCGCGATACGCAGCGAAGGCTGGGGAGAGGCGAGACGGTTCGAATGCCCTCCGCGTCGGATGACTCAACTCGGTCTGACCACGCCTATTTCCTTCTGGAACTATCCAGCGCTTGCTCGGCCGCCGTTGTGGGGTGAGGAGGTTCGTCGGCGAAGCCACGCTTCCGAGAGGAGAGCGCGCGCCCCGGGGAGCCTTGGATGTTTGTTTTCCTTTTTTTTTTCTTTTGACCTCGCGGCGTCTCTTTCGCGCGTTATCGCAAGAATTTGGCGGCGCGCCCATTTTTATCGCTCGTTCTGTGACACTGCCCCCCACTTTAAGAATATTATCTCATAATATTCAAAACCACACAACGAGCGTGAACAGTCACCACACACTCTCACAGACTGTAACACAATCCGTCGCTCATGACACTTTACATTCACAATATATCACTCAATACGATTGGACATTACATTCAATCTCACACACATGAAATATAACCGCAGGTACATGAGTACAACGCTTCATCACACATTCCAAACAATACAAACGTACAAGGTTCTGTCTTTACAACAATTATACAACACTATACATCACAACACAGCACAGATACTTCGACACTTGTGACACAGGATAACACAACACTAACACAACATATGGCACTCAGTACTGCCAAACACATTCTGATTCGACTTCAGCACTTATCCTGTGTATATTGAGCGGCGCTTGCGCCCTTTCTTGCGGTGCTCGCTCGATCTCTTCTTGTGTTTCCACGTTCTTTTTCGGCGAGCTATTTCCAACGACGATATCTGAGGCGGCGTCTCAGCCATCGTGGTCACTTCCGACACCGTTAACGGGTCATAACGTTCAGCGGGTCCTGTCTGTTTATTTACCAGCTTGTTCATGTCTCGACATTTGGCCCGGCTGGCCGACTCCGTCACCTTTACACTGCCGGTCGGTTGAGGTCGTGCCGACGTAAGTCCAGTTGCTCGGCCCGTGAACTCATTCAACACGATCATCTTCTCATTCGCTGTCTCTTGGGCCGCGGCTTCACCTTGGGCTCTAGTGAGATCCGTCACGGGCTGCTCCTCCACTGTATCTCGCGGTCGCTGGGTTGGCGAGGGCTCTGTCTTAGGGTCTTCTCCCAAACATTCCGGATCATTCGGTCCTCGCGCCCCGTCGATGTTTCCGATGACAAGGTCGTAAAGGGGGGTCGTCATACATAGAGCCGTAACCTTCCCGCTGAAGTATGGGGTTTCAACCTCAATCTCTGCTTCGGGAAGCATCCGAACTGTACGGTCAATTAAGCAAACCGGTTTCGTTTTGCCGGTTAACTCACTTTCCCGTACCAAGTTTCTCCGCACGATAACAGTGGAGCTGCCGGTATCTCTTAACACCGTAATCTTTTTGCCCGCAACTTTTCCAGGCAGCGTTGGCATTCCTTTCGTAACACCGGTTGGCTGTTTTGACATTACAGCACCCACAATAGGAATTTTCTCCCCATTCTTCAACTGAACGAATCCATCGGTGACGGCATTATTATCAGATTTCGGTGCCGCTTGCACACAAGATACCTGGTGAGTTTGACTCACTCCGTTCCGACAAGCGTCTGCTTTGTGCCCAGTCTGACCACACTTGAAACATTTTACTGCCGTAGGGCTCGTAAAGATCGTTCGACAGTTTTTCGCGCGACGACCCACTCGGTTGCACAGAAAACATCGCGGAATGCTCTCTGGTGCACGCTTCTTTTCTTCGGGAGCCAATTTCTTCGAATCATCGGGACAATCCTTCTTGACCTTGGCCAAATTAGTTCCACCTTGCGCTTCCAAGAATTGATCAGCCAATTCAAGCATTCCTTCAAGTGACTCAGCCTTCCTCTCTTTCAAGTACAGCGACAGGCTTGGGTGGCAACTAGTAAGAAATTGTTCTCTAATTAGGAGCTCTCT
The DNA here is from genome assembly GCF_043290135.1 of Rhipicephalus microplus. Taxonomy (NCBI): domain Eukaryota; kingdom Metazoa; phylum Arthropoda; class Arachnida; order Ixodida; family Ixodidae; genus Rhipicephalus; species Rhipicephalus microplus. The sequence continues at coordinate 169,013,699 of NC_134703.1, forward strand.
AAGTTCATCGTACTCCTGCGCTGTCCCTGAAAGTTCAATCCATCTGTCGAAATAATGGCTAAGTCGGGCGGCGTACTGTGTAGCCGTTTCACCATCAGCTGGCTTTCCTGTCCGAAATCTGTCCCGGAAACCTTCTACAGTAAATCTAAATCGCTTCAGAAAAGCAGCTTTCACCTTTGTGTAGTTGGCTGCATCGGTCGGCGTCAGCCTACCGTACACACTGAGCGCTTCACCACTCAAGCAAGTACTCAAAGCAGTTGCCCATTGATATTCCGGCCAATTCTGGCTCCTTGCAATCGTCTCAAATCTGTGAAGGTACGCGTCAAGATCGTCCTTCCTTTCATCAAACGCCACGAGCAGCTTGCTTGGGTTAAAGCGGAAGCCATGTTCCTCCCGTTCACTGGTTTCAACTCTAGCTTCGACCGGAGTTTCACTTCGCTGTTGCAAACGGAGCCGCTCGAGTTCCATCTCGTGCTGCCGCTGCCGTTCCCTTTCAGCCATCTCCGCTTCTCTTTCTTCTTTCAGCTGTCGCTCCTTTGCTTCTCTTTCTTCTCTCGCCCTTTCAGCTGCCAACTTTTCTCTCTCCAGCTCCAACTTCAATTGCTGCTCTCTTTCTTCTCTCAACTGTCGCTCCTTTGCCTCTCTTTCTTCTTTCGCCATTTCAGCTGCCAATCTCTCTCGTTCCAACTCAGCTGCTTTTTCTTCCTTGGCTCTCTCGGCTGCCAACCTCTCTCGTTCCAACTCAGCTGCTTTTTCTTCCTTGGCTCTCTCAGCTGCCAACCTCTCTCGTTCCAACTCAGCTTCTTTTTCCGCTTTGGCTCTTTCGACCGCCAGCCTTTCTTTTTCCAGCTCAGCTGCCTTTTCTTCTTTGGCCCTCTCTTTTTTTTCTTTTTCCTTCTGGGTGACCCACTTCCGTAGTTCGGCGCCAGAAAGACCCATCTTCTCACCAAGAGCGACTAACTTTTCGAGATCCATGGTGTCTCGCAACTCGCAGATAAAACCTTGCCGCGTGCAAAAAGTATCTGCCTAAATCAGTCTATCGGAACACTCCCCTGCACTCGTTAACGAGAACACTGAACAACACACAAAATCGTTCCGATAGCACTATCAACAACTCGAGGCTCTTTCTCACTACTTTGGACACACTGTGCACCAAAAGGTCCTGTGTCGCGGACGCCAGATTAATTGTCACACACAGGTCCCGTTAATTAGGGAGGCGATCGCCGGGCTAATTCCAAGAGCCGAAGTATCGGCCCCCCGAACCGCACCACGAAAGCGTGGACAATTTAGAATTGGTCCTTATTGGCGCGCCAGCAGACGCCGGCTGTGGCCCAAAGAACAAGTCAGAGCCGAGAGTTGATAAACAAACAAAATTATATTCTCAATAATGGCAGATCGAAAACAATACACGAGTATGCACACTCCACAATAGTTGAGTACAATATGTCACCAATCAACCAACGTACTACACAGTACAATCAGCCACACTCAAAACAACGGACACAGACAACGATACGCTCTACAATGCAGTCGCATGCATTGAACAACCAAGACACTTAAAGACTAAAGAGATAGAAAACCTATCCAGTCCAAAGTTCTTGGAACAAAAGTCTGGATGATACTCTTCCGAGAATCACTCACTCAAAGTCCAGCGTTGTTGTCGTTCCGCGCCCTCGAAGTTTCTCTTCCAGGAAACCTCGCGTCTTCACTTGGCCACTCTCCAAGTTTCAAACTTCTTCGCCCGAACACGTCGGCTTCACACACGCAGCTGTCGCCACGCGTCTTCGCTCGATAGCAGTAAACACACTCTCTTGCCTGTAGCTCGAGCCTTCACCCCTCAGGTGGAAATCCTCTTCATCTCCTGCTTCGTCCCTATGGACAAAACCTTCGCCGACTACACGGCGGAATCCCTACGCACTCTGGCGCTAACTTCCGTCTTCTCCTGCTCTCTCGTCTCGGCCGCTCGATTAAATACCTTCCGCGCCACATTCCAGAAAGTTCTCGTCATTTCGTCGGCGCGATACGCAGCGAAGGCTGGGGAGAGGCGAGACGGTTCGAATGCCCTCCGCGTCGGATGACTCAACTCGGTCTGACCACGCCTATTTCCTTCTGGAACTATCCAGCGCTTGCTCGGCCGCCGTTGTGGGGTGAGGAGGTTCGTCGGCGAAGCCACGCTTCCGAGAGGAGAGCGCGCGCCCCCGGGAGCCTTGGATGTTTGTTTTCCTTTTTTTTTCTTTTGACCTCGTGGCGTCTCTTTCGCGCGTTATCGCAAGAATTTGGCGGCGCGCCCATTTTTAGCGCTCGTTCTGTGACACGTGGATACAGGGAAATAAAAGTAGTGTAACTTCCACCTCTACTTTCAGAAATGCTGCTTTTATACCTGCAAGTAGTCTTTTTCATTTGGCAGTGGATACAGGGAAATAAAAGTATTAGTGTAACTTACTCCAGAGTGATCGGAGAAGCGAGGAATTTCGGCAATGCTTCTGTGACGAGCGCTTTTCGTCCTGCTTGTGCCGCGGTGTGATTGGATATGTTGACACTGTCGCGACACCATATCCAATCACACAACAGGGAAGCGTGGCATGAATTCTTATGAAAAGTGACTTTTTTTACGGTGCGCATTTGAGCTGGAATACTGAGGACAACAGGAGCGTTTATTCTCGATGTGGCCCATGTTGTAATTAAGCACCCCATACCTTGGGATAAATCAGAAAAAAATTTATAAGCTCTCGCCTGTAAATTGTTTCCGCATTCTGTTTTAAAGATCAACTCCCAATTGAACGCGAAAGCGTTAAAGAGCTCGTTTCGCAGATATTCCGGCGTCGGTCTCGGCTTCTGCGGTGTTGGTTGTGAGCGAAAAATTATCATCTTATGTGGGGCTGAAAATTGAGAACCACACCTATAAAAATAACAAAAAATCCTGGGTGTGGATCAAACCCGGGTTTTGTGTCTTAGTGGCGATCGAACCAGCGTTGCTTCCATGGCAAGCGGACGTTCTACCACACGGCCCAGCGTCTGCTTTGGAATATATTGAAAAGAATTTCCTCTGCTTCGAAATCCAGTGAAAGTGACATGCTTTATGAACGCACGCGTCCTGGATACATGCTTCACAATACAACATATGTTGAAGTAATAATGCTTGGTTCAAGCGCCCGTGGCAATCGGGCGTCAGAACATGTGATTATTCTATTGAATTCATGGTTTAAAGCAGGTAACCCACTAAGAAATGCACACACGCTACTGCGCCTGCTTGCTGAAGGCGATGTAAAGGGTGCATAGCTTGTCTCAAAAGGTTTCATGCTATAAGTGTGTGAAGTATTCACTATAAATAGAAGACCGCTATCGTGTTGACCTCCTAAAGGCGAAGCTTTCAGGTCCCCAAATTTTTTAACGACCATTATGACCTTCTTCATATTTTATCAACCGGCACGATTTAAGCAGTTATTTGCACGTCAGCCACGAGGGCGTAGACCGATTTATTTGGGGGGGGGGTCATCTTTTTGGTATGAACAATTTTGTTGAGTAAGCGGAAGCGAGAAAAAATTGGGAAGAAAGGGGCGGGGGCACCGGCGTGGTGGGGTGCGCGACATGGCTACGCCATCGGTCAACTTGTTTGGCTATTATAAATTTCACCTTAGTTTTGCTGTTATTCTTCGGCATTTGGCTGATGAACCTCTTTCGAATAAAGTGTCTGGTAGCACGTACGATGCCAAGTACTAAACAAGTATATCAGAAATACAAAAAAGCTATAACTTTGCTGCAAAGGTGAAGCAATCAACGCGATAGCAACAAATTGGAAGGTTACGTGCATAAGCGCAAGCAGATCGCAGCGTACCCCACGTTTCTCACGCACAAATGATGCACAAAACGTATTCACACGTACAGGTGAACGTGAAAAAGCGTCTCAGTTTATACTTCGCTGTGTCTGAAAAGCGCGCCGTTTTCACAAACGGAGGCTGTGAAACGATTGCGGTGACCTTTGTGCGCCTGGCAACTACAACAGAGTCGTTCCCACGAAACCCAAAGGCTAGCCAATACGTACGATTCTCCCCACTGCAAGATAAGGGCGCGCTATTGAGCGTACACCCCTTATTCTCAACGCAGGCTAAAGTACGCGCGAGCGATGAAAGCCGCCATGCGCTCACTGTGCGTTCTTGCTGATCATGCTGAAAACTCGACAGCCCCCCCCCCCCCCCCGAGATACCTGCCAGCAGCGGTAAGTGGTAGATATGAATAGCTTGCCGTTTGAACGTTGAAGGAGGTACTCTACGAATGCCCAAGTATTAATCAATAGTCAGCTAAGAGCTGACAGTACCTCAATGAATTTTGTGGGTGTATTTTGTGACGCACATACTTTTTTACCTACATGTAAATATGTGTAATGTGAAGAGTATTTATATGAAAGGCAGTAAAACAAAAAAAAAAACTCTTCGGTAGCTGAGTGGTTGACGTCTCGCATTCACGACGCGGAGATCCCACGTTCAATTCCGTGCGCCGGAGTCTTTTTTTGAATTTTTTTCTTTCTTGCGTTTACATACACATAGGTACGTATACATATACGATGCATGACTTCGACGCCGACGCCAGTGACAAAATCCAGCCGAGAGTGTCCATATTATTGCTATCGCAATAAAAAAAAATGAAAGAATGGAGAAGATGGAAGCTTGCGATAAACAATCCGTAAGCAGGGGTTGTGTCGAGACTTGTCTTCCTGATGGCTAGAACAGAACTGATTTCTTTAGCGCTAGCGTCTCTACGCTTCATACCCTCTCCTCAATGCAGAAATAACTATATGAAGATAATGCGAAAGACATTGCGTCGACAGACTATTTTATATAAAAAAAAAACTGCCCCGTTTTCATCACCACGACGAGTCACCGGAAATTCGTGGATGACAGACAGTGACAGTTTTTACAACCATCTGTGACGAGAAGCTTACTAAGCGTAAGACTTCCATGATATTCTAACAAGTGTTTCAGCAGTACAGCAAAATATCGCTTGACATGTTCCTACGCCCCCTTCTTCAGAGACCAGGAATAACCGCTCGAAAAGACTGCGCTTCTATCACTGAGAACAACCTCGTAAAGTATTCTTGCATTGATTACAAGTATATACTTTCGTATACTACCGCGACCTTTAAAATTGTTATACGGAAAGAAATAGAAGTTCTGAATTTAGGTATTTCAACGTAATTATAATCACTGCTTTTATGGACATCGGCGTTTAGTTCGACTGTATTCTACTACGTGCAACGTGACCTTTATTTTTTTATTCTCGCGCGTAGTGAAGGTTAGCGTCATGACAAGAAAAAAACCAAAAAAACTTCAATACTTGGCTTGGTCTTGTCGCCTTTCACCGTCAACGGCGACAGAGAACGGCAAGTTGTAGCGTTAAAGAGGCTAGTCGTTCCCCTATTTTGTGGCAACCAATTGTTCGACGCATAAGAAAAAAAAACTGCTGCCCGACTGCACCGGACCTTTTGAAAATGCAGCCAAACGTTTTTTTTTCCTTCTTGTGATTGCCGGCAGTTTGTCCGGCTCGCGACGTAGGGAAGAAACCATTATTATGTTGGTGCAGCGATGGCGTTATGCGAAATTAGGAACAGCTGTGCCCATACATTGCCATGACGCCAGCCGGGTGCACGGCTACTATATTGCGCGGCTACAAGATTTGTCTTATCAAAGTGCTATGTTCGAAGACTCGAGACGGCGACGCGACTGTGTTGTAGAAAACTCCATTTTGGGACGTATTTTTCGTCACTCTTAAACTCGATTACAAGCTCAAATCAAAGCTTAGTCTTCTTACTACTAAGATCTCTGACCAATTTGCAGAATTCCATCCGATTTTTATATACAGCCTTTTTGCCCCCCCCCCCCCTAAAAAGACAAGGAGTGATTTTGGTGGCTTCCCTAGGATCCCATCATTTGATCTTCAATCGTCGTGGGAACAAAATTGGAAGCTCGAAAACGGTGCTGCATTTGTGAACTGCAGTGAAGCACCCAAAACTTGTCTCTTTAGGAACTTTTGGAATTTTCGCATCTACAATTTTTTATCGTCAAAAAATGACCCTGTCCCAACGAAAAAGCGCAAGCTTCCAGCCGTGGCCGCTAGGAGCACTGATCAATAAGTGTCCCTGATTAGCAATTAGATTAGAAACGAAGCAACGTGGAATAGGTAGGCTTGCGCTCACGGGAATACACCAAATCAGGGAGTACAAGGTGATATGGGTTAGACATCATTTGAGGACAGGGGAGCTAGCAGCAAGATGAAATTTGAGAAGCGATTGAGAGAAATGAGGGAGGAGCGTTTGGCTAGGAAGGTTTTCAGCTACGTGTACAAAAAGAATGTCGATACAAAATGGAGGAAGCGAATCAGAAAATTGACGGGTAAATACTTGGATAACAGCAGGGGGCCAAACCAAAAAGAATTATCGCTTAAGAAGAAGGTGAAGGAAGCTGAGACCGATATGTGGAGAATGGCCATAAATAAGAAGTCCGCTCTAGAGATCTATCGAATTTTTAAGCAGGAAATTGCCAAGGAAGGGATCTATGAGAATACTCAGGGTAGTTCTCTGTTGTTTGAGGCGAGGACGGGAGTATTGCGAACCAAGACACATCGGGCCAAATACGAAGGATTAGACACGGTATTCAGTGCATGTGAAGATGAGGAGGAAACTGCCGAACACTTGATAATGTTCTGTAAAGGGCTTCACCCTATAGTTCAGGATGATGGCGCAGAGTTTTTCAAAGCACTCGGATTTAGGGACAGGGAGGGCAAAATAGACTTTAAGAGGGTAGAATTCACTAGAAGGAGGTTGTCTGATTGGCGGCCAAAGTCCAGGCATGAGTGAAAATTAAACCATTCACAGCAAAGTACCAGTCCTATGCTTCACTATTTAAAGGAAAAAAAAACATAAATCTTGTTGTTGGTTCACTAAGTATTACGGCTATGTGGCGTTAGCCGCCACCCGATCTAAAGGGTACAGCCACATCAATCCATCCATCCATCCTGACGGGTTCGGTTCAGACTGGCACGGTGGATGGACGTGTTTTAACCCGATAGCGCTGGAGAGCTCGTGTCGCCGAAATCCCGCCGTTGGTGTCGGCGCCGTTAGTTGTGAACGAAAAATCATCTGTGCGTCTGTGACCGAAAAATCAAGTTACCGAGACCACCACGGGAGGCCGCTACTTGCTCACGCATGCGCATGCGATCACACTAAAAAAAGACGTGTATTCGAAGAAAAAGTGCTCAAGGTCACAGGCGCTGCAGTTTTTTCGCCCCTGCAACCTCTCCCTGCTTAGCTTCCAGAGCTGTCGGACGAAAGAAGAGACAATGCAATTGCAGCATGCGACAAAGCTTTGTACCTCCACTCGCACTGAACGAATCCTGAAAATTTTTGTGGCGTTAAATTCGTGAGGCAATAAGCTCTACTAGTGAGTTTATTCCATGGTTAATTGAAAAAGTGTTTCAGGGCCCATTTACCGCATTTCGGTCGACAGGAGCCACGACAAAAACAAGCCCATTCGTAGATTTGTAGGCGAATTTAGAAAGCCTCAAAGTACGTCGAAAAAGGTCGGGATAGTGCAGTCATCGCCGCTAAAAACACACAGGGACTTTCAAACAGCTCTAATTATGGGGAACTATGACCATCTAGCGGAAACATATCATGCCTTTCCAGAGGCGTTGATCAAACAAACAGCGAACGCTAGATAATGTGCTGCTATCTATGAGACATTCTGAGACTCTTTATGGCCTGAGGCATTGCGAGACTCTTCATGGTAAAAAAGTAGAAATTGGAGATGTATCATTTTCCTTCCCGCCAATGCTCTGTCGCTCGCTTACATGCCCATGCAGAGCACGCGCGGTGAGTTTGATTCACCTCTCAATGTACCGCTCACCGAGGGGCTTCAAAAGAATGCTGAGCTGGACAAGCACTTCCGAAAAATAAATCTAACAAAAAAAGTAGGGCTCGATAGTCTCGTTTGTAAAGTGGAGCAGTCGATAGAAGACGAAGACGCCCGAGTCACTGCAAAATGCAATCGCCTAGTCCGGAACAAACATGGGTACGACGTATGCGTCGAAGTAAGTCTTATTCTGTCGCCATAAAACCGCGTACTCTATCGATGTGCTGCGATGTTTACTAAAATCATAGATGTTTTCTTGTGGTTTCTAGCAGTAGCAGCCGTGTATTGCATTGTGCAAACTTTGCGGTGTGATAAAAAATAAATAAAACAAAATTCATATGGTCATGGCTTCAAAAGGTCCGAGAAGTTTTAGTCACGTCCTCTCTGCCACTGGAACATGGCGCCCTGACTTCACCGTGAGGCAGCAAGCTGAGCTTTAACCACCGCAAGTAAAGTTGAAGTGGTCGCCCCATTTTTACCGGCTCCCCTGTCATGCTCGGTTTAACTTTCGCAAAAACGGCTCAGTGTGTCAGCTTTATACGTGGAGAGCGTCAGTTGGTGTTGTCTGCATTGTTGTGGCAGCCGACGACACAACAATACTTTGGAACTCGCCCATGCTTCTGTAGGGTCGCTTCTTCCATCGCGGAAAGACAGCTTAACAGGCGTTTCGTTTTAGCGTCTCGTTTTAACGCGCCAAGCTTACGGCAGGGCGTCCAACTTCCCCGCACCGACTGCTGTGTGCATCGCACGTGCTGCCGTTTTGGCGAAACACACTTATGCCTAGTTTACACTGAAACATCCGCTTTCTACGGCGACCGAAATTCCCCTGCCACCGAAACACAGCGTCGTTCGCACTGTACGCACCCCGCGCCGCCGAATATGCCATCTGCTACGGGGCGAACGCAGGATGGATGCGCTGTCACCCGGTTGTTGTCGCGGCTCGCAAACGCTACTACGCTATCTAGTGGTGTATGTATACTTCGACGATTCTCGTACGCAAGAAGCAAGAAAAGTCAGTACTGCTTACTTTGCTGGCAAGTGGCTGTCTTGTAATGCACGAACAGCAGAAAAACCACCGACGCCAGTGGCGTTGGTGGGTTCGTTTTGCTCTGCAAGACCGCAACAAGCTCGGTCACGCCAACAGCAAGCTCGGTCACCTCTTTCACGAAATACGGAGGCAAAGTAGGCACAGAGTAGGTTAAACTCCTGTTGGTTTCAACATTCAGTTACGTGCGCTGCGGCATAACAAGTGAGTAGGGCTTGGCCGCCATTCTTCAAAATTCCTTGACTAGCGCTCCTATTGGTCCGCGGTGACCGATTCGGCGACAGTCGCCGTAAAAATCGGTCCGAGAGCAATCGGCCTGGAGAAGGCCCTTTCGGCGGATTTCACCGCCGCTGAACCGTAGTCGGAGCACTTTCGGCAGCCGGAATGCTCAGTGTGAATGCGGCCTTAGGGAGCCTACATGAACGGCCGATTTTAGGGTGATGTCAGCCTTTGACCAACTACATGCCGCCAACGCACCGCCGCCCGCCAAAACACAATGTTGCCAGACAGCAACGCCGCGCTGTCGGCCCATCTTGGTGCCCGCACTGCGTCTACGCCCGGTTGCGTTTAGTTCTCAATAATACGGCGTCGAACGTTGCGGTAGCGTGTTAAACGCTGCCGGTGAAGCCTTAGAATGCCTGGATGCTGCTTACCGCTCTGCACTAACCACAACAGAAAGGGGGTGCGAATGTTCCGCTTCCCAGCGAGCCCTGGCCGACGACAACTGTGGCTGGCTCAAGTGAAGCGAGACGGCTGGGAGCCCACCAGTGCGTCTCGTATTTGCTCTGTGAGTACTGCGTATTTCGTTCACTGTTTTTTCCTGCGGCACACGTATATGTGTTTCGCGGTGTTCGCGAATGAGTAGATAACCGAAGGTGTCGTTGCTGCGTCCACGCATTGCGAGTAGAAAGCCCACAAACGGGACGCGTCCGCGCGTTCGTACGGAGACGCGCTCGCTAGTCTGAGCTGTTGCCACGCTTGCGTTCGTGTCAGCGTAACCTCAGTATTATGTCGCAAGTGTTTGTGTGTGGGCTGCGAATTTCTTCCTGCGCTCACTTTGAGAACTGGGTCGCTTACACGACCCTGAGAACCGCCGCTGTCAAAAGCCCAGGTGTTGTGTGTTGTTACAAGGGCTGGGCACCGACGCCGTACGTAGGTATACATGCTCGGTCGCCTCCCTACAATAATTCTGAATAGTCCAGCTGAATTAAATTTTAGCTGTTTGTCCTTTTTGTTGCGCCGTACTTCGCGTAGCTGGAGGGAGCGGCGGCTGGCTCCAAAATGACGGCGCACAGAAAACTATGCTGAATTTGGTGGAAGCTGGCAACAGCGTGCCCTGTTGCCCGCTGGTTTTGGCTGAGTTTCTTGAAGGCACTTATTAAGATGTCTCCACCCTAAAAACGGCCGTTCATGTAGGCTCCCTAATCACACTGAATCGCCTGCGCCCTCTTCCGTGCCTATTGTCCGATTCTCCAGAGCTTGTCGCCAAAACCAGGCGCGGCGTTGTCGTTGCTCCGTAAACTTGAGCTTTGGTTACCTAATACGGGGTAGTCAGTGAAGGGTTATGCAGTGCGAGCAGCCATTTTTCCATCAAGGAACTCACTAGCAGGCGCTGCCTGTATAAGGCCGCGTTCACACTGAGCATTCCGGCCGCCGAAAGTGCTTCAAATCCGGTTCGGCGGCGGCGAGATCCGCCGGAAGGGCCCTTTCCGCGCCGATCGCTCTCGGACCGATTTTTGCGGAGTCTGCCGCCGAATCGGTCACCGCGGACCAATAGGAGCGAGGAATTTTGAAAAATGGCGGCCAAGCCCTACTTACTTGTTATGCTGCAGTGCACGTAACCGAATGTTGAAACCAACGGGAGTTTAACCTACTCTCTGCCTACTTCGCCTCCGTATTTCGTGAAAGAGGTGACCGAGCTTGCTGTTGGCGTGACCGAGCTTGTTGCGGTCTTGCAAAGCAAAACGAACCCACCAACGCCGCTGGCGTCGGTGGTTTTTCTGCTCTTCGTGCATTACAAGACAGCCATTTGCCAGCAAAGTAAGCAGTACTGTCTTTTCTTGCTTCTTGCGTACGAGAATCGTCGAAGTATGCACCACTGGATAGCGTAGTAGCGTTTTCGAGCCGCGACAACAACCGGGTGACAGCGCATCCATCCCGCGTTCGCCCCGTAGTAGATGACATATTCGGCGGCGCGGGGCGCGTCCAGTGCGAACGACGCTGTCTTCCGGCGGCAGGGGAATTTCGGTCGCTGTAGAAAGCGGATGTTTCAGTGTGAACTAGGCTTAAGCGTTTTGAGGCAAAAAAGGGGGGAGCGTACGAGAGGAGAAGAAGGGTGTGTGCATGCGCAATGGGGAGCAAGAGCCGCTGGGAGGGATGCCAAGAGGAGAGAGAGGGGAGAGCGAGTGAGGACTAATAGATGCTTCTGGCTTCAGCGTTGCCAGATGAGAGAGGAGGGAGCGTAGGAGAGGAGAAGGCGGAGAGGACGCACACGCGCGGTAACAGTGGTCACGACGCACACGCGATCGAGGTTGACCCTAAGACGCTTCGCATCTAAAAGACTATGTAGCGGCCGTGCTACTGTGAAGGTAGTACTAACAAACTTCGGACGGCCATGTGGGAATGTGGCATGTCGCTCACAGGCAGGTTTAAAGTAAACCTTAACAGATTTAGCCAAGAGGGAGTGAAATACCGATAAAAGAAATGGGTTCTGCTATAGTATTCCCACCCTGCATCGTCCTCACGACGCAGGGAGTAATGGAAAGAAAAATGGTAGGTGTAACCTTAAGAGACAAGAAGAAAGCAGAGTGGATTAGGGAAAAAAACGGGGTTTAAGGATATCATAGTTGAAATCAAAAAGAGAAAATGGACATGGGCCGGGCATGTAGCGCCTAGACAGGATAACCACTGGTCATTAAGGGTAACTAACTGAATTCCCGAGAAGGCAAGCGAGTTAGGGGGAGACAGAAGGTTAGGTGGGCAGATGGGATTAAGAAGTTTGCGGGTATAAATTGGCAGCTGCAAGCACAGGACCGGTTTTACTGGCGGAACATGGGAGAGGCCTTTGTCCTGCTGTGGGCGTAGTCAGGCTGCTGCTGATGATGATGGTATTCCCTGAGTTTGATTTAATGCACAGTAAAAAATCAAAACTGTTCACTTTGGTTAGCCTAATATGTTAAACGTCTGTTTTGCATCATCTAGCCCCTGATTTATATCCATTTTATAGAATTATTGATTGATATGTGGGGTTTAACGTCCCAAAACCACCATATGATTTTGAGAGACGCCGTAGTGGAGGGCTCCGGAAATTTCGATCACCTGGGGTTCTTTAACGTGCACCCAAATCTGAGCACACGGGCCTACAATATTTCGGCCTCCATCGGAAATGCAGCCGCCGCAGCCAGTATTCGAGCCCGCGACCTGCGGGTCAGCAGCCGAGTACCTTACTCACTAGACCACCGCGGCGGGGCCCATTTTATAGAAGCACCTTTCATACCAATAATTAGGAACACATACCAGCCATTTATTGTTCTTTTGGCTTGCGTTAAGACATGGTAAAAAACTTGATCTAGCTAGCCTGCGCTGCTGTTTTGTTGGCCATGGTTATCAACATATCACAATAACAACAGTGTACTCTACATTTTGCTCACCAAGTGCAAAACTCTTCATGAGATATCAGCAAGCAACCTCTCAATTTTTCATTTTAATGTGTTTTGAAATAAGAAGTGCAACAAAAAAACTCCCAAGCACTTTCCCGAGGGTGAACATGGTTAGGTGCGAATGCACGGGGTGATGCTGTGAGGGAGAGTAAAGTTAAAATCCGTTGGCATTCGCCAGTGAGTTAATGTAAACTCCCCCGTGTGATCACATTGTGATTCCCAGGAACCATTAGACCCTCTCGGGAAATGTTGGTGAGTTTACGCGTATATGTGAGAGTAAATTCGCACTATAATGATGTTTATGTCCGCGGCCCGCTTCGCCCGCTTGTGCTCGGCATCACGGGCCCTTCGCCGCGCTGCCTTGTCTTCAACCGGCGCGACATCTTCAACGACGCGTGCAATGCTCGCAATCGATCGCGTTGTACTCGTTGTTGGAGGTATCGCAGTCAAGGTTGATGCCTGCGATAGATCCATACCTATGACGACTTGCCGATCTCGAGCAAGTCGTGGCTGCGCGGGCGCGCGCAACAAGGAATCGGAGGGTGGAGCGCGTGTCATCATGTGGTGTGTGACGTCGCTGTGCCGTTGCTTCAGATGCTCCTTCCTCTCCGCTCCTCGCGCTGTTGCTACGGGGGAGGAGGAGGCGCACCGCGGACGGCGGATTCAGGGTCGCTTATAAAGTGCATTCGCACTTGAAAGTCGAGTCAGAGTTTTCAGTGAAACATTCCATCTCGTGAATGCTGAAATCCTAATGGACTTCTTTGTTTGATATCCTTTTCGGAAAGACTCTTCTGCCGAAGCAGCAGGAGTTATTCATCCACATGTTTTTTCCCAAGATGGCCTACGACCGCAACACTTTCCAGTTCTTCACGGCATACTTTGTTCAGGGTATCATAAATCTCTTCACAATTAGGCAAACATTGGTACTAGCACAGTCGGAGTTACTGTGTTGCAGTATTGTATTCGTTACCAAAAAAGTAACTAGATACGTTACTCGTTACGCCCACAAAAATGCAACGCGTCACCGTTGCAGTTACCGAAAAAAAGTAACGGACGTTATCTCTGCCGTTACTCAGCAATAATAAAAATCAATCATATTGTTTTTGCTGCAAGAATCTCCAGTAAGAATATATTAAAGCTCACACTTATTTTTAACACATAACTTCTAAGCCAAACGGCAGTTTTATCAAAAATGCCGATTTAACTTTTTGTACAAATGCACTGAACCTTAGCAATGTCATAGAGCTTAACTAGTTGCCTCTATAGTTGCATGTCATGGCTTCGGACTCTAGCACATGGTGAAGCTATTGGTCTGAACGTCACGTCATGTACAATTCAAGGTTGAATCATCAACGCCTTAATATGAATTCCCACAAACTAGCCCAGTTATCTGTTCTCGTACGAATAAACGCTGTGCTAAGACGCACCACTGGGCTCTCATCAAATTTGCCGCAATTCTTTCAGCGTGCTTCTCCTGCGAAATAAACGCGCGAACTTTGTGGGTAGTAAAAAATTTTTTTAATGGTCTGGTTGCAAGGGAATGTATTGGTGCACAAACATTTCTTGTTCATCTTAACCAGTTTACTTAGCGAAAAAAATTGGCAGCATATCCGCGGAGTGAATGATCGACAGTGGGGCGAAGCATTCGTCCGTTCATTCGTTCTTGCTTCCGTCCGTCCATGCGTCCGTCTGTGTGACGTCCACGCGTCTATCCGCCCGTCTGTGCGTGCATCTGTTCGTGCGTCCGTCCTTGCGATCGTCCACGCATCCGCTTTTGCGTCCGTTCATGCGTCCATCCATGCATCTGTCTTTGTGTCCGTTCGTTCATCTATTCAACACTTCAAGTACTACCATCTCGCATCTTTTCATCATATATTCCCCATATAGAAGCATCACCATCCAGCGAACATTCCAAGGACTAAACAAGAGGTGGCACACGCACACTTTCTTACGGCTTGCGCTTCGGGTCTACTTTCCACCTTTAATCATATCGAGTTCATGGTATATACTAGTTCACTGTATTCATGGCACTGCGGCCCAACGCTCGCTAGACCTTTCTAAAACTAAGGAGGTTACGCCCAGCGAGTATAGTGTACCAAATTTTCTTGTCAGATAGTGCTCAATGTACATGCCAATGACTGCTAATGGGAAATGAGAGACAGGAGAATTCGGCTATTACTTTTTTTTTATGGCTTGCCCCGCCGCGGTGGTCTAGTGGCTAAGGTACTCGGCTGCTGACCCGCACGTCGCGGGTTTGGATCCCGGCTGCGGCGGCTGCATTTCCGATGGAGGCGGAAATGTTGTAGGCCCGTGTACTCAGATTTGGGTGCACGTTAAAGAACCCCAGGTGGTCGAAATTTCCGAAGCCCTCCACTACGGCGTCTCTCATAAGCATATGGTGGTTTTCGGACGTTAAACCCCACATATCAATCAATTTCTTACGGCTTGCGCTTCGTATCTACTTCCCACCTCTAACCACCTCGAGTTCATTCGTGGTATAACCTAGTTCATTGTATTCATGGCACTGCGGCTCAACGCTCGCTAAACCTTTATAAAACTAAGGAGGTTACACCCAGCGAGTATAACATAGCAACGCTTTCTTGTGAGATAGTGCTCAATGTACATGCCAATGGCTGCTGATGGGGTCGCAGCATGCGCGTTAACTAAAAGCCGAATGCTGCTGTCTCCCATTCTCCATTAGCAGCCATTGGCATGTACACTGAGCCCTACTTTTTATTGTTCAACAACGCACAGAAGAAATCTCTCACCGGCACCTTCTTGGAGGTCAAAATGTCATACTTGTTTCATACTACAACTGCTACGAGGGACGAACAGGTGTTGCAATAAGGATCTTCGCCCCTAAAAAATGGCAGCATACCCACGAAGTGAATGATAGATAGTGGGGCGAAGCATCCGTCCGTCCATTCGTTCTTGCTTCCGTCCATCCATGCGTGCGTCTGTGTGGCCACCCGTGCGTGCGTTTGTTCGTGCGTCCGCACGTTCATCTGGGCGTCCGTCCCTGCTTTCGTCCATGCATCTGCTCCTGCGTCCGTCTATGCGTCCATCCGTCCGTGCAGCGATTCGTGCGGTTGTCCATGCATCTGTCTGTGTGTCCGTTCGTCCACCAATTCAACACTTCAAGTACCACCATCTCGCATATTTTCATCATATATTCCTCATATAGAAGCACCGCCATCGAGCGGGCATTCCAAGGACTGAACGAGAGGAGGCACATGCACACTTTCATACGGCTTGCGCTTCGAGTATTTTCCCACCTTTAACCACCTCGAGTTCATGGTATATACTAGTTTACTGTATTCATGGCACTGCGGTCCAACGCTCGCTAAACCTTTCTAAAACCTAGGAGGTTACGCCCAGCGAGTGTAACGTAGCAACCCTTTCTTGTCTTCTGTGCGTTGTTGAACAATAAACAATTCGCAGCGTGCACGTTAACTAAACGCCGAATTCTCCTGTCTCTTATTCCCCCTTAGCAGCCATTGGCAAGTACATTGAGCACTATCTTTTATTGTTCAACAACGCAGAGAAGAAATCTCTCACCGGCACCCTCTCGGAGGTCAAAATGTTATACTTGTTACACACTAATACAACGGCAACGAGAGACGAACGGGTGCCACTATAAGGAGCTTCGCCTCTGAAGATTAGGAGCAGTTATGTGAAGGGGTTCAAGATCAGCCTCACTCACTCAGAAGCTTTTTAATTAGAAACGTTAACTAGAACGCACTCTGCCATTGCTGCACGGACTAAGTTCAGCATGCGAACAAATTACATGCCCATTATGCAGTCGGCAAAAAAGTTGGGCATACCATTGGCCACTTTCGTGGTACGAGAAAAATTGGGGCGCAAAAGCGCTTCGTCAGCTCTCTATGCATCTACAGAAGAAAAATGTCTATAAGACTTTTTTTACAAAGAGAAGAATCACTTTTTTTCTGTACTTTTGGGCGGGTGTACAAAAGCTGGCTTTCGTCTCTGTGGCAGTACAGAATTGTGGTGCTGTCGAGTACAGGGCGGCAGCAATCAAAATGAATAGCCAGAAAGCCGTCCGTCTTGTTCCGAACAATATTGTCGTGCTCTCGGAGAAAGTTTTCGAGACACCTGCCTGTCGGGCTGAAGTGGCAGGCTCCACACGACAAAAGCACTCTGTAGTCTACCACCCCCTCTCCCTACACACATTACAGAAACCGATTACGATGCCTTACCTGGCCTCCAAGGCATGCGTCTCGTGACTAGACAGCTCCTCTGTGAGAGTGAGGCTAACTTGTCTAGGGCCGAAAAAATGTCATGGACACCAACGTGCCGGTCGATCTTTTTTAATCTGTGTGGAAAAAGCTGATGTTTGAAAGAAATGACCCCGACTTGTTCGCGTCTGCCGATGTTTTCCTGTACGCTATTATCTGTAGCCCGCCGTACGTGTCTCTGAGCTCTGTAGATGCTTTCGGTCACAGTAACCTGCTACTTCTCAGGATAGCCAGCCTTTTCAAGACGAGCCACAGTGCACTATATCGTCTTATGTCCACGCAGGGAATTGATGCCTGCTAAAGATACCGCCGCTACCCCCCAAACTCCTCAAATTATATTCCGTCCACGCTTTATTTGTCAAAGCGTGGCAGGGGAATGTGGTCTGACGCTGCAACAAAGGAATTTGTCCGGGAGAGTTTTGGGAATGTGGCTCCTTCGGAATGAAAAAGTAACGTGTAACTTGTCGCCTCACGTTACCGAAAAATGTCAACGGAAGTATGTCACCCGCTACTGTTCCGAAATTGTAATGAGTATGTTACTAAGTCACCGAAGAAAGTAACGCGTTACCGGTATAATGAAGGAAGGATGACAACATCAGAGAACAACAAGCATCATCGCAGAGCAAGGCACCACGAGATCTGTGCTCGAGCTCCACCATCTTCCTCGTCCTGTCGCCATCTCGAATCTTGCGCCTGCCCATTAGGTTCGCCCAATAAACCTCTTTACATTTGGTGAATCTGATTCTGCTGGGTAACCACATCGCCTACACCCTGCAACTCTGTTCCCGCACCCTGCCGTCGACCATGCAAGTTGACGCTGCCAAACAAACAGTACCTCTCACGGCTGCTACTTGCCCCGGCCCGGTTCACCAGCGAGACCCCTTGATCTTTGCGGGCACCGAAGACCAGGATGTCGAGGACTGACTGGCGTCATACGAGAAAGTCAGTGAACCCAACAGGTGGGATGACGCTGCTAAGTTGGGCACGGTCAATTTTTATCTCACGAACGTGGCCAAGCTGTGGTATACGAACCCCAAAACTGAGTTCGCGAACTGGTCCGCCTTCAAGGAGGCGATATGTGCCTTTTTTGGTCACTCTGCCTTACGAAGCTATGCGCCGAACAACGTCTGTGCACACGGGCACAGGAGCCAGGTGAAACTTTCACCTCGTATATAGAAAATGTGATCGATCTCGGCCGGCACGTCGATGCTTCCATGAGCGAGAGTGCAAAGATACAGCACATTATGAAGGGCGTCGACGATGATATTTTCCAGATGCTTCTCGCGAAATCTCCTGGCACTGTGGCTGAAGTAGTGACCTTGTGTCAGAGCTATGAAGAATTGCGGAGGCAACGACCTAAGACACGACGCTCATTCCAGACGATTCAACCAGTGATCGCCCTAGACGTCATGACTGACCAGACAAACCTTCTCGCACAAATGAAAGACTTTGTGCGAGAGGAAGTGGCTCGGCAGCTTTCTCTACTGCCTGTTGCTCAATGCCAGGAGATCTCACAGCGACAGCCACTGCGACACCCACCACCATTGGCTTCCATGCTTCGACAAGTGGTCCAGGAGCAGATTTCTGAGGCTATGCAGGTGCCCTTGAAGCAGTCCCCCATCACCGCGCCTCTTACTTACGCTGAGGCACTGAAGCGGAAGCAGCTACACCAGCCCCCGCCATTCTAGGGACTGCCGCATACCTCAGCCCCGACTCATCCGTTCCCCGCCTGGGTTCCTCCCAATGTGACCACCGCCTCAACTCACCCATCCGCCGCATGGGCTGTTCCCCTCCTCACCAATAACCGGCCCATTATTTGCGTGCGGCGGTCCTGGCCATATTGCCTGATACTGCCGTCATCGCATTCCGGGATACACAGACGCCCGGACACAGAACAGCTTCATGGACCTTCCTCGATCTCGTCTGGAAAATTCGGATCCTCAGTCAAGATCGTCTTCACGGGAATGTCTGCGTACTATGTCTGGTCGCTCAGCTTCACCCCGTCGTTGCTCTCTGTCACCCATGCCTCGTCGGCCAGCTCCTGAACACGAAGAAAACTAACCGCCGCAGTTCAGGAGGCAACAACTTAGCTGTCGAAATGATCAAGTCCTCGGACATTGCCATGGAATATTGCCGAAGGTTTTGTAAAAGGTACTCGAGCATATGCTCTAGAGAGAGAGAGAGAGATTAATGAAAGAGGAAGAGACAAAAAGGACGCTATTTTCTGCCTCCCGTCGCGGGGGCACGGCTCAGCGCCTTTAGGGATCGGGGAAGGGGAAGTAAAGATGATAGGAAGAAGAGAGGAAGGAAAGAAAAAGTGAATGTCATGGCAAGAGAACGTCTTGTCAGTACAGTCAGTAGTGCGAGTGAAAAGAGTCCGTCTATAAGGCGGCGAGGTCCGCGCAAGCACAGAACTCGAGGAAGGCTCGAAGGGCTTTCGTCTTCGAGCGCGCGGGAAAAAGTATGTCTTCCATTGTTTCGGCATATGCTCTAGTGAATACCGGTGCGTCTGTTTCCGTGATAGACGCTAAATTTTGCCGCAAGCTCCGAAAAGTGACTAAGCCTCATGATATAATGTCGCTGCAAACAGCGAATGGGGACCTAGTTCAGCCTGTAGCCGCCTGTACTGTCCGACTGATCATGGCGAATGACCACTACACTGTTGAGTTTATTGTCCTTTTGTCATGCTCACACGACATAATACTGTATAGTATGAGATTTTTTATCGCGTAACCACGCCGTTATTAATTGTGCAAGATCGGAACGTGAACTCTTCCCGTTTTATGTATGACAACCAACCAACCGCATTCAGCCCGCCGTACACAAACTCATCGTAAAAAATGCACTGAAAATTCTCCGACAGCAGTTGTGTTGCTCGCCGTGTTTTGTGATGGTATAAGGAACAAAGCTGCATTCTGTGAACCATCAAGCCTCTTCCTTTGTCGAAGATCACTTCTTCTGCCTTATTCAACCCTCTCCATTTCAAAAGGAAACAGTGATCTTTGCCTCATCAATCTCCTTCCGTATCCCGTCGAACTGTTTCAAGGCGAATCTTTTGGACACGTGCATGCCATTGATAAGGAACAAATTTTTACCATGCCGCCAGATTGTTCCGGTGACTACGACGCCATCAGTGGCCTCAACCCTTCCAATGCACCACCTTCCAAGCTTTTCGATTCATCGATCGCCGATGGACTATCGCCATCTGACAGCTCTGAGCTTCTTCAGCTGCTCTACCAGTTCCGTAAATGCTTTTACGCTGCTCAACCTAGCCTTGGCCGAACTCCCAGTTTTTTTCACTGCATCGACACAGGTTCCAACGGGCCAGTACGACAGCGACCATCTCGTGTCTCCATCGCGGAACGTCAGGTTATCGCCGAACAGCTTGACGATATGCTCAAGCGTGACGTTATCCGACCTTCCCAAAGTCCATGGGCATCACCTGTCGTTCTTGTTAAGAGGAAGGATGGTACAATTCGCTTTTGCATTGATTACAGGCGCCTTAATAAGATCACTCGCAAAGACATATACCCTTTACCCAGGATTGATGGCGCCCTTGATTGCTCACAAGGTGCCGAGTTTTTTTTGTCGTTAGATTTGTGTTCGGGGTAATGGCAGGTGCCCTTAGCAGATTCTGATCGTCCAAAAACAGCCTTCGTGACCCCGGACGGGCTATATCAGCTCAATGTCATGCCCTTCGGCCTCTGCAACGCGCCGACCACATTCGAGCGCATGATGGACTCGGTTAGCGGCGTTTGAAATGGAACATATGCCCCAGCTACCTCGACGATATCGTCGTCTTTGCACCCGATTTCGCAACACATCTTGTACGCCTGAAACATGTCCTCACGTGTCTGAAGAATGCACAGCTTCAACTGAATCTCAAGAAATGCCGCTTCAGTGCTCGGAAGCTCACCATTCTCGGTCACGTCGCATCAAATGATGGCGTTCTTCCCGACTCGGCTAAACTACGCGCTGTTGCTGAATTTCCCAAGCCGATGACTGTGAAACAGTTACGCAGCTTCGTAGGACTGTGCTCCTACTTTCGTCGGTTTGTGCGCAACTTTGCCTCCATATTTGCCCCTTTGACCCAACTTTTATGCAGTGCTAACGATATCACGTCATGCTCTTCCGAGTGTGATCACACATTTACCACTCTTCGCGGTCTCCTGACATCACTTCCTATATTGCACCACTATGATCTACGGCTGCAACTGAGATCCATACAGACGCCAGCTGTGTCGGTCTCGGTGCAGTTCTCGCTCAACGCAAGCCTGGATCCCCTGAGTATGTCGTCGCCTACGCCAGCAGATCGCTCAACAAGGCTGAGGTAAACTACAGTGTTACCAAAAAAGAGTGCCTAGCCATACTTTGGACAATTGTCAAGTTTCGCCCATACTTTTATAGTCGCACGTCTGCTGTATTTACAGACCATCATGCCTTATGTTGGTTGTCGTCACTGAATGATCTAACAGGTCGCCTTCCTCGTTGGGCTCTGCGACTTCAAGAGTATGACATCCGCGTCATGTACCGTTCCGGCCACGAACATGCCGATGCTGATGCGCTCTCCTGATCACCACTATCCACTAAGGCTGCCTCTAATTCTATAGAACACGCGCTGTCAGCCGTTGACGTCAACACAATGTCCTCTGCACAGCGCGACCATCCATGAATAACTTCGCTTCTTGACGTTTTATCTGGGATACCAACACTTCCAACCAGTCGAGCAACGCGACGCCAGGCTTCGCACTTCCCCATTCGAGGTGGCCTCTTGTACCGGCGCAATTACTCACCAGACGGCAGGAAGTGGCTGCTCGTTATTCCCCGAAAGCGGCGCTCTACAATCTGTGCATCATTTCACTCCGACCCGCAATGCACTCACGCCGGTGTCTTCAAGACCTACAAACGTTTAAGGAAGCGGTACTACTGGCGCGGGATGTTCACTTTTGTTCGACAGTTTATTCGTGGCTGCCACGAGTGTCAGCGACGGAAACAGCCACCGAATCAAGGAGAAGCTCCACTACAGCCGCTTGCGTGCCCCGACCACCCATTCGATTGCGTCGGAATCGACCTTTATGGGCCACATCCATTGACCATGGCAGGTAACCGGTGGGCTATCGTTGCTGTAGATCACCTGACAAGGTACGCTGAAACCGCTGCTCTTCCTACAGCGACCGCTCAGGACGTCGCATCTTTCATCCTCAATCGGTTTGTAATGCGTCACGGCAGGCCTCGCGAGCTCCTCAGTGACCGGGGCCGTGTATTTCTATCCGACGTAATCCATGCACTTCTCCGTCAGTGCCATATTGTGCATCGGATGAGTACTGCTTACCACCCTCAGACGACTGGCCTGACGGAGCGGTTTAATCGGACCCTGGGTGACATGCTCACGGCGCATGTGGCACCTGACGAAACGAACTGGGACCTGGTTCTCCCGTTTGTGACCTACGTGTACAGCACCGCTACCCATTTCACCACCGGCTTTTCCCCATTCTTCTCCCCTCTGCGCACCGCGCAACCTTTAGTTTTACGTACGCCAACTGTATGCTAACGTGCGCATACCGCACGTTAGCATACAGTTGGCGTACGTTATTTAGAGCGAGGCCGGGGCCGGCGCTCGCTCTAAATAACCGAGTGTCGGGGCGCGCCGCCTTTCGTCGGTTGGTTTGTGCGGTCGCTCCACGTCCAATGTCGCTGGTGAAAATGTATGCTAACGAATCCGCTAACACACTTACTGACGTCCCTTCAATAGAGTCAGCCAATGTGTTGGTGGAACCTCAAGCAATTCCGAAGAAACTTCGTCCATGGACAAGGCCGAGCTGAGAAGAGCTCATGATGCGGAACGTAAACGTCGGCGTCGAGAGGAAGATCCCCCGCTCCGAGAACGTGAAGCAGCTGCAAGACGTCAGCATCGAGCGGAGGATCCCCAACGCGAAGCAGCTGCGATACGTCAACGTCGAGCGGAAGATTCCCAGCTTCGAGAACGCGAAGCCGCTGCGAGGCGTCAGCATCGACAAGAGAATCCGGACGGTGAAGCCCCCTGCAAGTGTCGACGCCGCGGGGCCAATCGCGTGCCGCCGTGGAGAAGTACCTCGACGAAGCCGTGGAAGAATACCTGAAACAATGAACGCAACGACGACCCTTCGTGATAGTTGGCGACTTCAACGTCGACGTCATCAAGGACGATTGGGTGGCCGACTACATGGAGTCGCGGCCCTCGCTGAAACGAGCAACGCACGACGGCAAATATCATCCGACCACGGTTTGCGGGACGTGCATCGACCACGTCTTTGCAAATTTCGACCTTCGACCGCTGCAACCAGACCCACTCACCCTTCACTTTACGGACCATAAAGCCATCTTGATCAAAATACCCAAAGCGTCTTATCAATAAACATCGTCTTTCGAAGCATACGCGCGTACGTGTTCACTCGTGTTCACTCATAACACACATGCATGTCACAAATTACAAACCAAATTTATCGCAGTTCAACATACATGTATGCTTCACATGCTAACCAGTGTTCACACTTGGGCAACTGCGGTTATTTTTTTATATACACAAGCGACACTCTACAGATGGATGGATGAATTAATATGGCTGCACCCTTTAGATCAGGCGGTGGCTAACGCCACCGAGCCGTAATTATTAGAGAACCAACAACTTGGTTTGTCTTTTTTTCCTTTAAATTGTTAAGTTTAGCACTGGTACTTTGCAGTAAAGGGTTTAAATTTCACTCGTGCTTTGACTTTAGCCACCAATCAAATAACCTCCTTCAAGTTAATTCAACCCGCTTAAAGTCTATTTTACCCTCCCTGTCTCTAAACCCCAGAACTTTGAAAAACTCTGCGCCATCATCCTGAACTATAGGGTTAAGCCCTTTACAGAACATTATCAAGTGTTCGGCAGTTTCCTCTTTCTCTCCACACGCACTGCATACTGTGTCTACCCCTTCATATTTGGCCCGATATGTCCTGGTTCACAATACTCCCATCCTGGCCTCAAACATTAGAGAACTACCCCGAGTATTATCACAGATCCTTACCTTGGCAAATTCCTGCTTAAAGGTTCGATAGATATCTTGTGCGGGCTTCTTAATCATGCCAATTCTCCACATATCGGCCTCAGCTTTTCTACCTTCTTCTTAACCGATGGTTCTTTTTGGTTTGGCCCCCTGCTGTTTTCTCTCGTTGTGAAAATGGAGCCATTGCGCCACTTCATTCATCCTTGTCTGTTATGGTGCATAAAGCACTTCTTTGTCTAAATTTTGTTGTCACCCTTGTTCTTATAAATTCAATAGCTTCGTCCCCCTCAAGCCTATCACCTTGAGTTGTAGTTGAAACCTCTGCTCTAGGCTCGTCCCATTTATTAGGGAGTTTAGATGGTTCCAAAATTTTGCAGCTGCCTTTCTATCTTTTTTATGTACTTCTGCCAGCCACTGAGATCCCTGTCTTCTAATTTTTTCATTGATCAGAAGGGATGCATTCCTTCTACAACTTAGAAAGATTTCCCGTTTTCTTTCAACATCACCTGTCGGTTCACCCCGCTGCTTAGCATGTCTGTGTTCCCTAGAGGCTTCTTGACGTTTTGCTATGGCTCTCTTAACTTCCTCATCCCACCAACTTTTGGGTTTGTGTCTTCTTTTCCGGGGTGACTTGTTACGCGTCTTAGCAAGCTCTAGCTCAAACATTCTAATTAAATTCGTGTATGTCCACACTGCTTTATTATTCTCAGTGATTACTTTCTCAATTTGTTAAGTCGCTATTTCTATGCCTTTCTGAGTAAAATTTTTCCTGTAGTTGCTCATCTTGTCTCCTTCTCACTTTCACGGTTCTTCGAAAACTTAGCTTGATACGTTTGTGATCACTACACAAACTTCTGGAGCGACATTCATCTATGTTCATTTCCCTGAGCTTATCATACATCCTATGTGACATCAGTACGTAATCTATCATCGACTGCAGCCTTACTTTCTCCAATGTTATTTGCCTGGCACACTTCTCGGTACTGTTGCGAATGATCAAATCATGCCTTTCACAGATATCCATGATCATTTTCCCTGTTGGGTCGGTATACCCATCTATATCTTCTATGTGCGCATTCATATCTCTTTGTATGATTATCTTGCACTCTCCTCCTAACCCGTTAAAGTTCTTTGATATACACTCTACCATGGCCTGGTGTTTCTCTCTGGTCTTTGCTTTCGTCCACAAGTACACCAAACCAAGGAGTGCCATTTGCCCTGCCACTTTCCCTTTTAGCCATAATTGTTCCTTGCACTCCTGCT
The DNA here is from genome assembly GCF_043290135.1 of Rhipicephalus microplus. Lineage (NCBI taxonomy): Eukaryota > Metazoa > Arthropoda > Arachnida > Ixodida > Ixodidae > Rhipicephalus > Rhipicephalus microplus. Next base: position 169,038,851 of record NC_134703.1, read on the forward strand.
TGACCCTTTGCCAGTCCGTAATTTAAATGAATGCCCCAGTACCAACCCCCATTCTGCTGCCTTCTGTTCTATTACAATATTCCCACGCGTAGTCCGGATTGTTAGGAGGTTGTTCCATGTCCCTAAGATGTGTTTCTACAAAACCGTATACCATTGGCCTCTCCTCACTTAGCTGTTGTTCTATCTCTTCCCACTTCAGCCTGTTCCTACCACCCTGCATGTTAATATACCCTGTGTCTAAATTGGCTCGGCACTCGTGGTTACGTCTATTTCTGCCCTGGACTCTACCTATATCTTAGATACTGGTGTCACTTTGGAATCGTATCTGTCCATACCACCTGTCAAAGAGTCTCCCTGGTTGTTTTTCTCGTTACTAGCTATCCTGTGCCCCGAAGGGCCCACGTGCCTCCCAAAAAAGCTACTGCGCGTCCTGCAAGTCGCGAACCCACCTCATGACCTAGCCGCCAATCGAAGTGAATTCTGTCTCGCTGAAAACCACCCAACCTATGCACCTCTCTGTTTATTTCCACCACTTCAAAGCCTTTCTCTCGACTCATCCGTCATAGCTCTTGGTTTGCGTTGACAACCACTTTTTGCTGGTTGACGTCACGCACCGGTACCTCCGGTATCGTGCATATCACTACCTGTACCTGAGGAGAAATGGCGCGCATGTCAACGACCCTTTTCGCCGGTGTGGTCGCTAGTACTGCCATATCTTCATTTAGGACATCGTTTAAGCCGCCTGAAATTATCACGAGGTTTCGTCTATCAGCTGTAGTTTTGAGTTTCGTGCTCACTTGCCTCATGACTGGTTCCAGCTTGTGTCCTGGGAACGTCCCTACTGCAACCCTCTTGTCACCTCTTACCCTCTCTTTGATTGCTTTGGCACATCGAATTAAATTCGAGTCCCCGGCGATTATCACATGCTGTGACTTTTCAGCTGGAGCGTCCTGTACCTGGGGGTAACTTGCACCTGTGACGCCGGCTGCTTTGTCCCCTCCCAGCCCCTCCAGTACTTCACTGTTGCTGGGCCTTGCGACAATTGAACCAGCTGAACCTTTTTTTCCAAACTCGCTAGTTCTTTCTTCTCAGCCGTTCTGGTTGCCGGTGCCCTACTGTTCTCTCCATAGGCCGCTCCTTTGTTCACCTTGGCTAGTCCTTCCTCGGCGGACTTCAACCTTTCGCCTATTGCCCTCACTTTTTCTTGCGCTGTCGCCAACGCAGTCTCAAGCTTGGTGATTCTAACCAACAGTTCACTCTGGGCAACCACCATTTTCCCATTTTTTCCTCGACCTCTCATCGCCTACACTTCGCGTCAGCCTCTTCTCTATTTGCTTGTCCACTTGGGTCTATTTTCAATCTCCCTCGCATCCAGAACACTTTACAGCTTTTTTAACTATGTCTTTATGACACCAATTGTCCTTACGACTTGCCTCACTCGATAATTACAAAACACGACATGACCCCTGCCCGACGAAAAAGAGAAAGTCGAAGCTCTACTACAAACTTTGCGTGTTCAATGTACGTGCACCTCCCCCACGGGGTGGCAAAAGGAAAAAAAAACACAAAGAAACAAACACACACACACACATGCACAAACTAGTAAATCCCTGGTGACTGACCCCCGGAAAAGCCGTACGATATATTAAGGGCTACAAAGATTTTAACTGCTGCCTTAATAATTATAAAAGCACGCTCAAAACATGCAAAACCACTTATCTGCGCAGTCAACCGGGAGCGCTCAAAAAACACGTCCATCCACCGTGCCAGTCCGAACCGAACTCCATATATATATACAAGAACAACGCCCCCTAGGGGCCAGACAACAGGTTCTAAAACTGGAACTGAAACCCTGATACCACATCATCCCTCCATTGAAACAAAAAACACTTCGGGTTGTACCATTTAACGTGATCTTAAACTAACATAGAATAAAATGTACAGCATGCACACTAAAACAAGAAGTAAAGCACACTGACATACACACGTAACACAGTGCATGATGTAATGCAGTTGAAGTGGCACAACAAATCATGAAGAATAAAAAAAAGTTGGCAGATTTCACGTACAGGGGTAATCGATGATATGCGAAGCACAAATGAGAAATTTTGATATTAGCGTGGTTACACGAGCAGTCTAACCATAGTTAAGTACGAGAGCCGTTAAGTCTAATGGCTGTGGCAACTAGTCACACGACAACCCTTGCCGCAGTTAATGCGCTAACAACTGCTTTCGTAAACGGAGGTAGGCAACCTTTGTTTGCGCCATAAACTGACAAAATGGCGGCGCCCATGACGGACGCGAATAGCTTGGTTCCCAAGGAAGTGTTGAGCCAAAGGCGGGTGAACTGGTCTGTGGCGGCGACGGAGGCGGTAAAACAAATTTGGGAGGACAATCTAACTGCTCTCAGTTCCAACACAAGGAACACTCGGATTTATAAATCTATGGTAGATATTCTGAACTCTTGCCTGCCGGATGGTGAAGGACCGTACAGCGTCTAAAAAGTATGCCAAAAACTTGAAAACTTAAACAGGCAGTACAGGTGAGTGGTATTTTTGGTGTTTTTTTGTATCTCTGCTTCCAATTTACGGGACGTGTTTAGGCACTGGAATGGAATACTGGCCTGTGTGACTAGGCCTCCACCTTCACAACGTCGCAGCCACTTGTTGGGTTTGAATCTTTTGAACAGAGTGCGCTCTCGAATTCGCGCAATTTTTTTTTTTTACGAATGGTACAATTGGCGTTCAAATCAGCTCTGGCTCAAGTTAAAAGTGCGCCCTTTACACGCCTGCAAGTTTGTCCATGCTGCGAAAATATGCTTTTACAAAAAGGAGGCTTTCTTTCCTGCTAGAATTTACTTGTCTCTATGATAGCTACAGTGTCTTCTTTTAACGAGATACAGGCCGGTTCTGTAATTTTTCAAGCTGCATTAAAAATTGCGAACCTCACGCAAACGAAAAGGCCGAGCGCACGTTCAGGTGGCTTTTTGTCTATGTCCCGTTAGCGGAGGCTTAACAAACACAAGGATTACTATAACCTGCCGAGGCACATAGTGTGATCAACTTTAGGTAATGCTGTGTATTTTTCTTACATGAATGACTTCCTCGCCCGTTGTTTTTTCAGACGGCAGTAAAGATATCGGAAATGAACTGGTGTGTGAGTGAGAATTTATTAGAAGGCAGAGCGGTCGGCCTGAGCTAGTTCGCTCTAGCCTGCTTCTCTACATAGGGAATAGGGAAGAGGGATGAAGGGTGATGACGGGGACTAGAAGAGTTGGTGCGTATGTACAGTAGCCACTCGGCATAGTACCCTACAGACTAACATCTAGTACAGTGCTTTTTATAAAATCTAAAACAGTCTTTGGAGCAGTTTTTGACACTGCTTGGTCGTTCATTGCTGACAATATGCGGCTTTCACAAAATGGCGTTCCTCCGATGCTTGCCAACGTTGCAGTTAGCATTGTTCTTTGCCCCACGTATAATGCACAGTCGCAAAATATGTGAGCTAAAGTTTCGTGCACTTGGCAGCGCTCACAATTCGGGCTGTCCGCACGAACGATTAGTGGCGAGCGAAGGCGCCTTCGTAGTGGCGCCTTCGTAGTGGCGAGCGAAGGCGGCTCCCAGGCGAATCCGGTGCAGTATATTAGCTTGTCTTCGGCTCATTTTATCTGGAAGACGAAAAGTCATACCGGGGTCTGTTTCCTGCAGACGCTTGTTCCGGTGATCTGGTAGCGACCAGTAAATGGCAGTGCTTTCGCGCATGAGCGATCTCAACAATGTGTTGACGTCACTTCGCGAATACGGTACGGACGTACATAGGAGCGTTGTATACTGCCGCTCTTGCTTCGCTATCGGCTGTTTCGTTGCCAACCAGGCCGCAGTGTCGCGGAATCCATTAGTGTAATCAAGTGACCGCTCCTGCATGTTAGGTCAAATGCTTGGACGAATCCTAACGCTAACTCATAAAATTGGCCTCTTCTTGAGCATGAATGAATAGGTTGAAGCGCTGATTTTGCATCGAACAGAATCGCCCATGTACGCGGTGCTTTGTCCTTAACAAATTTTATGGCTTCCTGTATAGACACCAGCTCTGCAGCTGTCGGGGATGACCTGTGATCTCATTTGTACTGTCGAGAAATACCGAGTTAGTGATACGAAGGCTGCAGCTGAGGCAGACGAAGTTACAGATTCATCGGTGTAAATGTGCACAGAGTCACTGTATTGGTCATCCAAATGTGCCAAGGTGAGTTGCTTGAGGGCAATATAAGAAACACGCGATTTATACGAAATTCCTCGTATGTGAAGGCACACCAGCGGTTTAGTCAATGTCCATGGAGGCACTGCAGGGATTACGGCTGGTGAAAAGCCTGAAGGGATCATGTGTTTATGCGTATTGAGGCATCGCGAATAGGTACAGCCTGGTCGGTCCGCTTGTAGCGAAGACAACGGGTGCTGTGCGTGTTGGGTCAGCAGACGAAGGTGCACTCGAAGAGGCTCACGGGACGTGTAAACCTGTATTGGGTAGGTGAGGGACTCCTCTATAGTGCCAGAGCACAATGCCAGAGTGCCATTAGGGCAGAGTATGTAATGTGTTTAATAAATTGGTATTGCTGTATCACTGCGCTTATTATCTTTGTGCACCTGGCAGTTTGTTACTTTGGAATGCTTTTTGTTTGGCCGGCAGAACTACCGTGTATGCATGTCTATGTGCTACAAAATTTCCAGTGTCCACGAAAACATTCTTTGCAAAAAGATGAGGCGTTGTGGCTCAAGCACTGGTGCTAAAGGCATAGAATGGCCGTTTTACGGGCAGCTGCTTTCTTTTCTCGGATCACCGCCAATCAACGACAGTGACCTGGTCGAGGAAAGTTTCGAGGTAGTCAGCTGTTTTTACCATTACGCTACAACTAGTAACAGGTTATTGCTGTGAGCCAACTTGGCGTGTGTTCTCAGTATGCTATGAATATTGCATGTGATGTTGCTAGAGCGCCGCAGTGAGAATTGATCAAGCAGGTCATTGAAAATGTAATTGTTTATTAGCTTGATATCAAGCAATAAACACATTACAGCCACCAAAATAGCAATAGAGGCTGCCATTCGTTATATTCAAGCTCATGCATATGCATGGCCAGTGTATATTTCATGTAAAGTAATTCATTTATTTTACCAATTGCTGCGTGAAGTCCATGTCCAGTCAGACATTTCTTGCTAACGAGCTGTAAACAAGTGCACTTTTGTTAATAAGTATTTCCTTTTCTGTCATGCACAGGTGCCAGTAGTTGACGAAGAACCAACAGGCAGTGAGGTTGTGGCTGTATTTGACACAGCGGAGAGTGGAACCACTGCTACAGCCAACCCTGAAACCAGCGTGGACGAGAATTTCACAGCGGACACCCAAGGACAAGCAGCAGACCCTAGTACTAGCAGTACAAGCAGCAGCACGAGCAGCCTCACCTTGACCGCGGACAGGTATTAGTGGCGACCAACCTGGAATGTCATCGTTGAATAGAATAAATAACCTGATTAATGTGCAACATGTCACGCTGGTGTCCTGGACTATAGCCTTAAAAGAGCACTGACATCAAATTTCCAGATCGAGATGTGCCCATCATTCGATCGCTTGGTATGCATAGGTCATCTTGGCCAAATTTGAACGGCATCCGTCATGTGGAAGTTATTTTATTTGAATGTCACCCAGCGTAAAAAAGCTAAGGAGAAAAAATGAAAAATAGACTGCCCGTGACATCGACGCTAGTGCTATATGTTCGGTGTGATACATTTCACAAATACCGTCTTGAGTGACGATGCCCTAATAGCGATGAAGTGTACGATCCGAGTGTTCTTATCGTGGCGCCGACTGGCACCGAAGCGCAGAAACGCACTCGCTCGTCGCGTCTGATCTTCGTCGCTCCGGTTTGAATGATTTCGTGAAATTATCAAGATAAAAACCACCTTTCAAGGAACGGCGAAAGAAAAGAGCAAAGAGCATGATTAAACGTGTGCTTGTCGGTCAGCATGTCGGGGAATTGTTTTGAGTTGCAGGTGAGTCGCACTCGTCTAGTTCGAAGAACGAAAAAAGCGCTATGAGGGTGTCTTTTACTTGTCACGTATGTGTTACACATCAACACGACCACAAGCTGTCAAAAGTGGAACAGCGTGTGGTCAGATATCATCGCTAACAAGTAACACACAGGTATCGTTGAATTTTAGTTTGTCTGTAGACTTTGCGTCCACGTAGAAATGGTAATACCGTGTTAACCGCCACAGTCTGGATAGGTGGGGCCATCTGGAGGCGCAAAAAAAAAAATCTGGCAAGCAAGGAACCTATTATGTTTCTCAGCTGATGCTCATTCGCGATTGCTGCGCTGCATTGACCGCTCTGCTTATACCTGAACGATTTGCACGCCAAAACACACCAATATAGCCAACTGAGACACACGAGCGAAGATGGCTGAAGCGTGCATCTTCGGGCACCTTTGCAGTGCTGCTTGGAACAGCATACATTTCGGAATCACTGTTCTGCAAAAGGTCAATCGCAGCAACATATTTCGCAACGTCGCGAATCGCGGCGATGGCAAGCTCCAGACTATCGTATTGAACCCGAATCGACACCTTGTACGGCAACGCCAGCAATGCAGGTGATAAGGCATGACTGAATATGTGTCCGCCTAGCAGACGAAATGTTTGCGAAACAGCTGAGCCTGACGTTACTCTTTTCTGTGGAGAAGTAGTCAGCTGTTGCGTGATCTGGAGGTTACCGCGAGGTAGCGCCACTGTTGATGTTCCCAGCGCTAAAAATGACGGAATTTTCAGCCGTTTTGAATAGTGCTAGATACCTACGAAAGAAATTAATAAAAGCGATAATTATTCATCTCTCAGTTGTGGTTTAGCTCCCAAATCGCTGCTACGGGGTCTATAGCTACTCGCTGACGCAAAAATCTTGGCATGAGGGAATTTGATGTCAGTGCTCTTTTAAGCGTGCCACTCCCTCGTTAGGACTGCAAGACCTAGGTATTTCAGACGCTTCACAGGCCCATTAGACTGCCCATAAATATTCATCTTATTCAAAACAGCGTAGAGATGCGTTGCGCCATTCTTCAGTATTTTACTTGTCGCTGCATAACGCGGAGCAACACCAGGGCGTATGAGCGAGATCCATGGGGTCATGGCGCTTATTGCATGTTGCGGGAAGGAAGGACTCGTGATAAATTTTGTTATTAACAGCTGGTTCGGTTACGTGTTTCTTTGTGATAGCTTTAGCATATTGGGCTGAGATTTGTTTAGTTTACTGTGTGCAGTAGGAAAGGCACTGCGTCCTAGGTAGAAATGTTTGGCTAGCCCGATGTACGAGAGGAGTCGATCCCTGCATTCTAAAACCTCTGAATCTTGTTGCCTTGTGGTGGCATGGGCGAAAAGTCCTCGGACAGCATTGTGGGCAGATTCGTTGGGGTACGCAGGAGCACCATTCATTTCTCCCATGTGAGCTAGAAACCAAATAAAATTGTGTGGTTTGGTTACGGCTCCGTTGAGCATTACCGGAGCTTATCTAGAGATTACTCCTTTGACAAATACTCGGATGGCTGCCATTGAATCAATGGGGATCTATTCGGGTCTAAAAGTACCAATGCAATTTATGCTTGCTCGGCAATTTCTGACTCTGTGGTGTAGGTGGAAGCTGAGTTCACTGATTCACTTTTACCGTTCACAAGTACTGTTGTGAAGCTTGTTTAGAGGATATGAAATCAACGTAAAGAAGCTCGCATTGTTCAGGCTGACTTCCAGCTTTTTCTAGCAGGGCTTTGGCTCTTACTTGTATTCTGCTCACATTATGAATGGGGTGAACATTCTTTGAAAGAGGCATGACTTTGATATTGTCCTTGAGATCACTGGGAATTTCTTGATTGATATGTGGGGTTTAACGTCCCAAAACCACTATATGATTATGAGAGACGCCGTAGTGGAGGGCTCCGGAAATTTAGACCACCTGGCGTTCTTTAACGTGCACCCAAATCTGAGCACACGGGCCTACAAGATTTCCGCCTCCAACGGAAATGCAGCTGCCGCAGCCGGGATTCGAACCCGCACCCTGCGTGTCAGCAGCCGAGTACCTTAGCCACTAGACCACCGCGGCGGGGCACTGGGAATTTCTTCGTGGCTGTCATCTATCACTGTAATTAGTGTACGAATGCATTTGAAGAAGCGCCTTTCTCATTGCGTCGTTGCGAGTCTAATGGACTGGGCCGCTTCTTGTGCCTCAGCCATTTCCTCCAGTGTATTGTGCACCCCTAGACGCATGCGTTTTTCAGTTTCGGTGTAGATAGGTAGGCCAGGTGATTACCTTGACATTTATTATTCCGTTTCCAATTGATTACCTTTACTACCTCCCCCAACAATTCATTCAGTTTGTTTCTTTCGAATCTCTGCCACTCGTGCGCAGCTTCTACGCAGACGATGTGACATTGGTAAAATTTTAAAGGCGACAAATTTGCACAAGTGGCTTCTGTGTACTAGCGTGTCGCGTACCGCAAAAAAAAAAAAAAAACTGAGGTAGGGTGACATCATGCATGTGCTCTATTCCTCCATCTCAATCTCTTTCTCTCTCAGTTTCTTTACTCTTTCGAATTTCAATATTCAACACCCCATTCTGCATTTGAATGTAGCATACGGGTTATTGTCGGCTGGTTAACATTCCTGCTGCTTTTCCTGTCTTTCTTTTTTTCTTTCTTTTTAGTCATGCTGTGAAATGGTAAAGTATTAGCTGCTGAATATGGCTCTTTGGGCTAGTTGATTAAATAAAAAGTTCTAATAAGCATACTATCCTGTCAGTGCCGGTCCCGTTGTGTTTTTCTCGTAGCTGCCTGCTAGTGATAGGATGCCCTTTAGTGTATTCACCTCTGTTTATGATCAATTGATAACTCTAACTAGTGCTGCTGGGTCGATGCGCATTAAATTTTACTGGATTGGAATCATTTTGTAATATTTACAGTTTAATTAAGCACGTGTTTTAATTACACTGATTGTGCTTTTATAGGCTACAAGTTTATTCAAATTAAATGTCCTAATGCAATCTTAATCTTAGTTCAACTGTATGAAGTGTTTTACATTGAAAAAAGAATCACCAAGTTTGGAAGTTGCGTTCTATCTAGAACGAGTAGGAGATGAACTGGAAGAACGAGAGGGAGCAGAGAGCCAGTAGGTGAGCTGATGGAATTCACAAATGGTTCAATTGCATGAATGTTTCAGCGCGTATATATATATATATAATTATATATATATATATATATATATATATATATATATATATATATATATATATATATATATATATATATATATATATATGAGTTTGGGCCACTGGGGTGTCCCGAGGATATCATCCTCGTATTTTTTGTCAGAAAAAAAAGGAACTGTAACAATGAAACAGAGCAGGTTCGCATCATAAATGATGCAATTGATATACTATAAATATGCCAAAGAATCCTACAAAAATTAGTCCTCTTCACAGAAATTAAGGTAAGTGATTTGATACGGGAATTCGTTTTTCTCCTGCAAACAAGTCAGGAGTGTTAAGAAGAGCAAAAGATAGGAACGATAATAGCAACAGGAGTGTAAAAGCGTGATCAGCCTACATGGGTCCAGCAGAAAATGAGATAAATAAAATGAAATGACACCTTTCAGCTAAGCAAGACACCTAATATGTGACCATGGTGACATATTGTCCATGGTCATCGTTGTCGACCCCCGGCTGGTAGCTTATTGCTGTCTTGGATAGTTTTGAGAATAAATTATTTCTTCAAAACTTTTGTTCTGCACGGGGCTTTATTTACTATTTCATTGTTGTCAGCCTGTTGTAATCAATTGCGAGGCGGCATATATACCTGTCCATTTGAGAATGAAAAAAGCTTTCGCTGTAATTTTTTTGCGATGACAGTTCTTTGTCAGTACTCGCTCAAAAACGTCGCTTTTAGAGACCGAAGTAAGAAATAGACACATAGCTACATCCAAAACTCAACCGCATCAGATAAATTGAAGGTTCGTCAGCCAGCCAATGCTGTAGCGGCAGAAATTTTCCTCTTCACGGCCACCTGGGCGTTTGAAATATTCATGCTTGACCTACATTGCGGCCGCACTAAATTCGTGCGGAACCATCCAGACCACGCTCGCTTTATGGCACTGCACTGGTGAAATATATCCGTCTGAAAACACCGCCCGGTTGGGCATAGCATCGTTTTGAATTATGCAAGGGCAGCGAATGGGTCGGTGCTTCCTGGGCGCTTTCCCAGCTCTAGCGCCGAACCTGTTGCGGGTACGGGTTACATTTTCCCGGCCTTTCACCGGACGCAGGCATCCACATTGTCCTTGCGAGAGCCGCGCACCGAAATTGAGAACGCCATTAGCGCTCCGCGAAAAAATGGCTTGCTGCAGCTCCAAGGGACGATGGCTTTTTCTCCTCCCAGCCACCTCCTTGCCCTGGGCTTATCCCGCATGACTGATGCCTCGTTTATAAACAATGCAGCTTCGACCCATGTCCGTGCCTACCGGCGTGTGCAGAAACACGCACCGTCTAGTCTTCGCAATGTCTCTTCTCGTTAAACTACGAAGGCGATGCGACACGAATAGTCTTTAGCCCCCACGTGCAGAGTAATTCTTGCGCAAAAGAAGTTGACGGCAACCATTATTCGTATGTCAAACTAAGTTGCACTCACGCCCATTGGTCATTATGACAATCGATTCTCGCTTTCCAGGGAAGGGTTGTAAGTAGCGCCTCGTTTTGGAAGTGGCAAAAGCAGCGAGCAAGGGCGACGCGTTAAATGGTAGCTGTACGTCGTAACATGTACTCTAGCAAGAAAAAAAGCTGTCATTTGACTCCCTTTTCGCACATGTGAAAGACACAGCTGTTACCTCTTTAGAGAGTCATGATGAATCTTTTGAGAGAGTTGGGTTCTGAGTCGTTTGAAAAGTCGTGCGTTCCAAGTCTCTCATAAAGGTAGCCAACGTACCTTTCTAAAGAGACATGCTGCTCTCACTTATAAAGGCAGAACCAATATTATTTGAGTGTACGCAACAGGAAGGGGCTCCGTATCTGACATCGTGAAAGGACTTAGAGGGAAACACAGAAAACGGCCAGTAGACTACATTTACACTAAATGTACGCTCTAGTTTATGTTTACTGACTGTGTTCTCGCGTTGTAATTCAATCCACATTGTCAAGTTCCCCGCCCCGGGTTCTGTGTCACGATGTGTATGAGTTATGTTTGTTGTTCATGTAATATTTCACATATACATAAAGTGACTACTCGTTTTCAGCATCTGTATACCTGCCAAGTGTTCCTCCGGTATTACAGCATAGCTGCGTATGGCTGTGTTCTAGTATTTGGCGTCAATGGACAAAACAACGCATACAAAAATGTTCTGCTGCCTTCACCGATGCCTAAACGACTATCGGTACTCGGTGGTGGTGCTCCCCACAAATCGTTGTGCTGCTTTGTCTCGTGGTGTAGAAATTCGCCAGCGATGATACAAGCAGTAGCCTTTTGGGCTCCCTATTGAGTGGATGCATGTCGTTGTATGTACTGGAGGAAGAATAGAAGTTGACGGAGCGCCAACGCTCACAGAAGAGTGAAACGACCTAACATGAGAGCCACTGTTATGAGAAGTACGCAGAGGTAAGGTGACTGTGGTGTATTTGCTGTGCGAAACGTTACGCAATCATGCTTAAGGTATGTACAATTGCTTCACGCACAGAAATATGTGGGACAGCCGTATACGTTTAATATAACCGGCTGTTTACTGTTGCGTTACGATGCCAAGAGTAACATGCGTATTACCAACACCATAGGAGGTGAGCTGATATGTATACCGCTTGAGCTTGCGAGGATGGTAGCCCTGGCTATAGTGCTACGTCGACTAACTTCATTAAATGACGTTTAGGTTGACGCTAATGTGACGTAACGCCGGTAATATTTGAGTGCATATTAATGTTTATTAAATTAGATAGCCAGCACTGCCACCAAAATGAACATTTCAATAACATTACGCATGCAGAGTGTTTCTCCAAAGAAATTTCGAGACCTGGCGTGTCTCTGTGGTAGAACACCTTATTGCCACACAGAATGCATAGGTTTGATTGCCGCTGGGACCCTATTATTAGTCTCTGCCTTCATCGGGTCAACGTTAGTTTTTCTTAGTGCTCTCGCGTGTAAATTACCGATGTCTGCTCTCGACCTTCCTGGGTAGAAAAAAAAAAACAGTCAACCACACGTGGCACATAACAGTTACCATGGTCCGTAGTATACGGGTATTGTCTTCTGGAGGCTGGAGCAAAAGGTTTAACGACGGCCGCGACATGATTTTCTCATTATTTATTTTGTTACCAAAGAGACATAGTTTTTTAGTTAATTATTTATTTATTTAAAAAGTTCTTACAGGCCTCCTAAAAGGCATTAGGTAAGGGGGGCATAAAAAAACTGTCACACATAGTCAGCACATATTATCATACAGGATTAAATGAATAAACGTACGCACATAGCTCCACAACACAATAAAATAGTGGCTAATAATGAAAAAAGGACCAAAGTAAATCAATGCATCTACAATTAAAACAGACAAGAAAACACATGAGCCCATGCATTTTGTTAAACGTGCAGGCAATTTAAAGAAACACTATAAGAGTACAAGGAATGAGCGAAAAAAATAACGAACTCATTATATGAACAAATCAAATATACATAACCAGGGAGAAACATGGAAAAATGTACATTTTGACAAGTTTATGAAAATATTGCAAAATGATGGATAGACAGAACGTATTAGGATTTTTTTCCAAATACAATGGAATCCGGATGCGAATTGCACTATGGAATAGCCCGAGGAAGTGCCGATGAAATAAATGAGTGAGTGCTTCCGTACTTGTGAGGACCTCCGAGCCTCCAGTACTGTTTCGGTCCGCCCCGAATTTAGGAGGTGATCCAGAGATCACTCAGACCTAGGCAGATAGATAGATAGATAGATAGATAGATAGATAGATAGATAGATAGATAGATAGATAGATAGATAGATGTGCTCGAGATGCGATTAGCTAAGAAATGCATCGTATCTAAAAGTAAGTATTATTTTCCAGCGTTTATTTCGAGGTTTTTATGAAGCGAAAAACTCCTAAACGTGAGGGTGGCAAAACAAACATCCCCTGCACAATTCATACGAAAAATGACCGCAGTTTCCCGAGTGGGAACATTGGTTAGCATGCGGAGCATATATGTTGAACTGCGATAAATGTGGTTCGTAATTTGCGACATGCGTGTGTGTTATGAGTGAACACGAGTGAACACGCACGCACGTATGCTGCGACATACGATGTTTATTGATGAGACGCTTAGGGTATTTTGAGCAAAATGGTTGTATGGTCCGTATAGTGAAGGGTGAGTGGGTCTGGTTGCAGCGGTCGAAGGTCGAAATTTGCAAAGACGTGGTCGATGCACGTCCCGCGAACCGTGGTCGGATGACGTTTGCCATCGTGTGTTGCTCGTTTCAGCGAGCGTCGCGACTCCATGTAGTCGACCACCCAATCGTCCTTGATGACTTTGACGTTGAAGTCGCCAACTATACCGAAGGGTCGTCATTGCGGTCGTTTTTTCAGGTATTCTCCCACGGCTTCGTCGACGTACATCTCCACGGCGGCCCACGATAGGTTGGGCGCGAGGTACATCGTCATGACATCGACTCCGCAGACGCTAGCGACGCATTGCTCGCCGTTGGCGCGTTGTTGAGCACCGGGCCGCAATTGGAGGTCTTCGAAGGAGTCGACGTCGTAACACTTGACGTGAATTCCCACGTGGAGTGACCGCACAAACCCGCCGACGAAGGGTGGCCACATAACACTTACCAGTTTAGAGAACGGAAACTGTACCTTTGGGCTGTTGTATCAAAATAACACGCAAATACTTAGCGGCGGCGTACTGAACTGCAATACCGCAAGGCGAGATGGCGTTGGCAGTACTATCATCATCAATAAACAGACGCATTTTTTTTGCTGCAGGCATGGGGGCGGGAGGAGGCGCGACTGATCGCGCTGCTCGCTTCCTCAGTTTTTTTTTCGTTGTTAAATCACTCTGCGTCCGTAATTATCGCCAGGTGACCTATCTTGCCTCGAGTGGCAAAAACAACGTCAATCAAGTAAGGTTTTATTGTTTATTGCGAGTGTCCAAGCGGGTGCGTCTATGTATACGGTCGGGTCCGAACAAAACAAGTCACTAATACATATCGGAAGCTTTAAACCCATGTGTAAAGACTCTTGAAAGCTAACAAGATTATGCATATAACTGAACATCAAGATCGCTGAATGATCGTCGCTCTCATTGTGTTGCGGTGCTCGAGTTTAATAGCGTGGCTTCAGGACAAGGGTCCCATTCTGCTGTCAGATGCGACGCTTGCCCTGTAGTGTTGATTTTGAAGTAAAGTGAATTCATGATGTGGAATCGGGAAAGAAACTTGCACATTGCCGATAGATAGCTCGCGCAGTTAGAGCTATGTAGTTTTGCAAAATTTGTTAGATAAGTAATTGTGGATGCGTGCAGTTCTGAATTTTTTTTCGCTCTGCATTGCTACATTGTGTACTTCACAATTGTGCAATGTCGTGTCGACAGGTTGGGAACTAGTTTTAATTCTCAGCCGTGGGCCCATATCATACGTGATATGTATTTAGGTGATGGGACTAAATATATTTAGGGCTTGCTACATTTATTGTTAAAGTTAAGTTACACAGTTACCACAGCTAGAATTTCTCGTCGCAGGTAATGAGCGGTGTGCTGAGTATGCAGTGAACGTGTATGCCAAAACAACACTTATGAGGTGTGTGCTTACAGATCAAAAAGACCCAATTCTAAGAAAATAAGTTTTAGGCATGCATTGTACAATTTTGTTGTTTTTGCATCCTTGTTGGTGCTCTTACATTACACTATCTGCACAGTCCTGAGCACAATACCTTTTTAGCATAGACATATCGCTAGAATTTGAGCACTCTCTTGCAAGCAAGCACTCCTGAAATCAATTGGTGGTACATAATGTTATTCTGTCCGAATGTTGGATCAATAAAGGTCACATTTATTACACACTAGTTATTGTTGTTCACTTTTTCAGTATATTTGTGCTTGAAAGCTGAAGTTGTTTTCTCCCTGCTACTTTTAAGGGTTAGGAATTAAAATACGTACTATCTTGCAGTGTGGCTGTGGATAAGTCAAGATCATGTATGTTTCAACTACCTTTATATTTTTTTCATGACTGTAGTGCACAGAATTTTACTTCCTAGTGGTAGACACTATATTTATGACAACTTAATTTAAACAGAAGCAGATGTGCTCAAGGAAATCCGGGATGTTTCTCTGCTATATGAAAAAAAAAAACAGTAGCACATGCAATGGACTCAACCTTGCTCATCACCACGGCATTCACGCCTTTGAGGAAGCTGTGCTGGAAGTGCTCATCACATTTATGATTTATTACAATAGGAGCCCATTGAACATATGTGCAAAGCTAAAGCAATTGAGTGCAGCCTTATGTATGAGCTTGGTCGCATCTTTTTGTAAACTTGTATGAGCTAAACACAGTTAATTAAGACAAAACAGTTCTGGGTGTTGTTCATAAACAGTCACAAGGCACAACTAAATGCTGGAAAGCCTGTTAATGCCCCTCACTGCGGGGGTGTTCATTATGCAATTAATAATTTCTGGCGATTCACATGCCAACTAAGAAATGATCGTGAGTCGTACAGTAGTGGGCAAATTTAGATTGATTCTGGCTTCCAGGGGTTCAAACAAATGACATTGTAGCTTCACAGGAGACAAGACTGCTTGTCAAAACATTTGCTGTGACACCTTATGTTAACAGATTTTTCATATTTTGAAGCTTACATCTTTTAAGGGTCAGTTTAGTTCACCTGCATCAATGGAACTGGTCCACAGCTGTGCACGAGAAGTTCAGAACTTGTGCAGCACAAGTTCAGCAGTGCGGCATCACAGGTGAATGACAAGGTGCCGACAAGGTGGAATCTTTAATTTTGTTCGCTTGATTCAATGAGGTGCAAACATCTTGGCAAACGCGCCGCATTTTGTAGAGGTGGGTACAGTACCTATACGTCTAATGTTATGTTGTTTGTTAAGCTGTGCGTGCGGCTGCACCAAACCAGCGCCGTCAGAGCAGAAGGTACAGGAAAGTCATGAACTAGATTTGGTGCTGTACCTCTCCTGCGCTTTTTCAAATGAATGGCACAATTTAGAAGATGCTATTGCTGCGCCACTGAATAGAATGGCAATGTGCAGCACTTTGTAAAATGGATCATGTGGTGCAGGCGAACCGAACAAACCCTCAAGCACAGAAGCGTCTTAGCGTTTCACTCCATCGAAATATGGCCACTGTGGCTGGGCCACAGTGGCCATAACAACTGCGTGTTGTTGAGCTCAGCAGTGCGACTTAATATCACTAATAGTGTTACAGTTTCAACATTATTGAAGTGTAGATTCTATGCCACGGTAGACAGCCAATGCTTGTGGCCAGTCTAAAGCATCCCTCCACGATATGCGCGGTAAAACATTCACAAATACAGCATTACATGTGTGAGGTTCGAGATGACCTGTTGTAGTAGACATTCAGATGTTTCACCGTGCTTGCAGAGTGGACATTCAGGAGTAGTTGCCCTGTCGCTGCATGGCAGTTTAAAAAAACAAGTAACTTCACCAGATATCAATGCATAAAACTGATAAACTCAGTTAACTAATAAACAGCAGTATTTTATACATATATGTAATGCTACCCCATAACACGTGTATCTCTAAAGGCTGCTTGTTCACAAGGCATGTCATGTAGCAGGTTCCTTGCCCGTTGTACACAGCTGCTTCTATGTCAGGTGGGCCAAGAGGCTGTGGCAGAAAAAAAGTATTTCTCATTTATGTGACGCTTTCTTTGTCACACTATATCAAAACCAGACCCATAATTATGTGATGTTTCTCAAACGCGACTGCGGTAAACTATCAACTAGCAGGTTTTTTGCACTAATATATGGGCCAGCTATGAATACACATGTGAGGTGACAGAGATTTATTTGCCTTCTTTCATCGCAACGGCCTGGTTGGTGTTACCTGGTGATAGAGTTTCAGAATTAACTATTGAGTTAGCAACTCGTTACCTCGTGAAGCCACGCCGCATGTAACGCACGTTTTTCCGGTTACAGATTGCGACGTTATACAATTTTAAAATTTAATACTGCAATGCGCTGCCACCGTGTGACGCCTGCGCATTCATTGGCAGAAAACTACACATGTTGAAATGAACTAACTAGCCCCGCAAGCAACCGTCCTTAAAGAAACTGAAGTGGTTGCTTCTCACCGGCCCGGGCTCGCAACGGGTGTTCATTCGATGAAAACTTCAATGGTCGCTTCGTTCCCTGGAAGTCACTTGAATTCCCTTCGCGAAAGCATTTGAACGAGTCAAAACAAACAGAACGAGAAAGAGTGCGTCGGTCGGCAGAGGCTCGAAATATTTACAGCGGAATGAAACAGTCCGAGATACATCCGAACGTACCGCGAGCCGCTACCTGCCGTCGCAACCGTTGGCCGCCGCAAACTTTGAAATGAGGATAATGATGTCGATAGGCTGCTGCTGACCTCAAGTCACTGGAGCAAAAACTACGCCGAAAATTGATGACACAGCACATGTTTAAAACATCTACTTGCTAGAAGAACAAGTGGTTTTTCATGTGTGGCAGAACGCAAAAATGTAGTATTTGATCATTTTAAAACTAAACTAGGCCCCGACGAAGGCGCCCCAACAAGAAAGTGCCATAACACGAGTGACGAGAGAGGTTTGTAGATCCACTCTGGCTGTTTGAAGTAGAAACGCGCCGTGGTTGATTTTTTCGCCCCCTACAGGGGATCACTTAAACTTTAGAGTTTCCTGAGCCTAGGATGGTGCGCCCCGACACTCGGTTATTTATAGCGAGCACCGGCCCGGCCTGCGCATGCGCGCATCAGCATACAGCTGGCGCACGTAAAACTAAATTCGCGCGGTGCGCGGAGGGGAGAAGCGAGCGCAGCGCGCGCTGTGTTGAGAGAAGGAAGGGATGCACAGATGGCTGGCGTAGGAGGAGAGGAGGCTGCAGACGGCGACGGCGCATGACTAGCCCCTAGTATAACATGCTCCGCATATAAAAGAGGCACTACACGGCTGCTCGTCAGAGGAGTAAATCACTGTAACACTAATACTAATAGGCCAGTTGCCCAGGGAGTCTGTCCAGTTTTCACCGAACCAACGGTGATATCCGCTAAATTCACCATTGCATTCCGCACAAAAAGCAGCCGTGAAGTTTTGCGATCATGGTTTTAGAGCTTCAGTGCAAAAAGGACACAGTAGACAAAAAAAACAACGAGGACAAACATTGGCTTCGAAATGTAATTTATTCTTTGCCTTTCTTTTGTGCCGCTATGCACGTTTACTCACATATTGTTTACTAAAGTAACACACAAATGTATACCTAATACATGATTACAACCGTACCTGTCTAAGCACAAGGGTGGCAAAACAAAGTCTTTAAAAAAATAGTTTTACTGCAGTAACATGTGCAGAAAAAAAAGTAACCACCAGGCCTGAGCCGAAGGTGCAGCACTGTCACAGTGGAAGCTGGAAAGTTGGTCTTTAGAGAGACCTCTTTATATATTCTTTGGGTAACTGCCACACGCACGATTGCGGGGTACCCACTGCTACACAAAATATCATTTTGTGTAGTAGGGAGCCATCCACTATGCCATTCTTCGTCATGTTTCGGAGAAACGTGGTAAACGCTGCACACATGCAAGGAACTCTGTGCAAACATTTGAGGCTGTGGCTGGCGTCGATGAAATATTATGCTGAATGCTATTGTAACGGGTCAGGGCAATAGACGACACACTCGTTACGCAATTTTCATTATGCGACGCCTAGCTAATTCTTTGTTGTTTCAAAACGCTTCATTACACACAATAACGCGGTTCCTTTCCCGACATGAAACATGCTGAAGGCCAGCTTGCAACGGAGTTTCAAACGCACTGTTTTCGATCGAATGCGCAGAATATTCATCGCACTTTTGCCGTGTTTATTGGGGGTTTCGCGTGGGAGAGAACAAGCCGGACGAACCTGTTTCGACGTGTGCGTGATGGTGATTTGAGTTTGTCGCACCTGTTTCAGCGACATATTGTAAGGCTGTTTTATAGACCTTCTCGATGTTCAGGGCCCTTTTTTGCCCACTCTCAGTTAACTGACTGCTTTGCCCGAGTTTATCTGTTCTATTCGATTGGAAGGTCGAATAATGAAATAATCAAATGATTTCGCTTCCTGAGGGCAAGTTTTACAGCAAAAGCTGTTATGAGATCACTTTTCGGGTTAAGCGCAGTTCTTGTCCACCGCCACCGGTGTCCGTAACCACATCGCGCGAAAATAGAAAAAAAAAACTTGCACCAACACTCTAAAAACTAAGAGAGTGCTGGGAACTTTCTTTGGGGGAGAACTTTCTTGTCCCATATTTCACTCTCTTTTCCAAAGTAAGTCAACTCTTGTTGAGGCAGAGTCCAGTGCTTCCCCCATAACGGGTCAAAGCACTCCACCTCAACAGAGTAACATAACGCTGCCTGAAACAAAGTAGCATGACCCCCCTCCCCCTCGAAAAGAGTAACAGTACACCTCACAAAAAATGGCAAAACTAGGGCCAAAATTAGGATTTTTAATGGTTTTTGACGGATTTCCTCATGCACAGATCAAAAGGATGGCTAAATACAAGCACTATGACAAAAAATAGAGTGGGACGCCAATCTTTGGCCTACCACACGCTACACATTGCAAGTTCAACACGCTAACCACCATACGTTAAAAGACGAGGATCAGGTGTTTATTTGTTTTATGTCTTAAGTATAATCTTGAAAATATGTACGCGTACATTTAAGTGTCTCCGCGCATCTCAAAAGCAGCCAGACTCTAGCTAACTTCTTTACTGTCTTTGTTTTGTTCTTCGTGGGATCAAAACAATTATCCGGCACGTTTTTTTTTGCCGTCGAAAAAGGAAAACTAGCTCAGCCTAATAAATGAACATCATTCGCGCTGACTCGCTAAGTGGTTAGTTACTTCTGCCTACGAAACATCACGCATTGCAAGTGTACATTAAACAATTTAGTTTTTTACCCCCTTGGACATATTTTTGGTCATTCCTGTTCACGTTCTATCACTAATGCCACCATAATTCACCTTAGTCGTACCGTACGTTAAGCTTGCGGCACCGTTGCCTGTGTGCAATGGTCGTAGCGAAAAGCATGAATACTAATATAGAATAATGTCATAGCCGTTCGCGTTGAGTTTCGATTGTGACCGATTGAATGAGATTGTATTCGCTCATTTCATCACACAGATACAAGACTAAAAACATTGATATTAAGAGCTTTAAGTTCCTTCCAGTTCACAGAAATCCACTGGCGCGCGCTGGATACGCTCTTCCTTGATGTCAGGACAGCAATCGTGTTAATACGGCTTATAAAGCGTTTTACGACAGTGTAAGAACAACCAGTCATCGCACAATGCAAATAGCGTAACAAGTTGGCCATCCAGCGCTCCAAACCATCACCAAAGCTTGTTCTTGTTCGCCTATTAACTGTGGCCCATACCCACTTCAGCCATAATATCTCATCGTCGTCAGCCACTGCAAGGATAATTGGCACAAAATTCCTTGCAAGCGTTTAGCGGATACCACGCTTCTCAGAAGAATGACAAAAATAGCATAACGAATGCCGGCCTAGTACCCAAAAGTTTCTTATTATTGCCCTAGTGGGTACCAAGCAAGTTTGCTGGCAGTAGTTACCCAATCAGTGTTTTGAAAAGGCTCTGGAAGGCCGCTCGTCTAGCTTTCGGTGTGACTGCGCTGCGCCTACCGCGCAGGCCTGGCGTTCTTTCTTTTTAGTATTTAGGCATATTTTCTCGTAAAATAATTGCTTAAGGATTTTTGTGACGTTGTTCACTTTACCCCCTTCAATACTGAGGTGGAACATGGGGCAAAGTGTAAAACGCGTTCAATGAACGCCAGTGAGTTTGTGGGTCAAATCATTCTTCAAGCGCCATGCTGGCGTCTTGCCCGTTAAGACGTGTATGTCTGACAAAGGTTTATTTGTTCCGTAGGGTTATCACTGCCTTTTGGGTCGGAAGCCGGAAACAATCGAGCGTGTTTTAGGGGCAAAGATCAATAAGCCAAGGGCCTTGCGTCCTCGAAGAATGTAGTAGTAGTAGTAGTAGTAGTAGTAGTAGTAGTAGTAGTAGTAGTAGTAGTAAAAGTAGTAGTAGTAGTGGGTAGCCATCTCTAGTTTAGCCATTGGAATGTCCGCTGGATGGCGGTACTTGTATAAGACGAATATATGATGAAAAGATGCGAGATGGTGGTACTTGGAGTGTTCACTAGATGAACGGACTGAAGGATGGACGGACGGACGGACGAACGGACGGACAGACAGACAGACAGACAGACAGACAGACAGACAGAGAGACAGATAGACAGACAAACAGACAGACAGACAGACAGACAGACAGACGGATGGATGGACAGACGGACGGACGGATATATGAACAGGCAGATGGACGGACACAGATGAACAGGCAGACAGACGGACGGACGGATGGACGGACGGACGGACGGACGGACGGACGGACAGACAGACAGACAGACAGACATATATAGAGATGGGTGGACGGGCAGACGGACGCACAGACGGACAGACAGACGGATGCACAGAGGGACAGACAGACGGACACACAGACAGACAGATGGACGGATGGACGGAGGATTCACGGTTTAGCAATTAAACCTTCTGAAGCTTCACCGGCTTCGCCCCACACATCATCATTCGCTTCGTAGATATGCTCTGATTTTTTTTCTTGATTGTTTGGACGGGGTGTTGTTCTAGAATGTCTTGCTAAGGATAATAATAAAGATCTCCCACTAGGCGCGTAAATAATGAGGTATCTAGCCACTGATAACGAGCATGGATATTGTATGACATAGTCATGTTATTAACTCTGCATAGTATTTGTAGGTTGCGCATGACTATACGTCATGCCTATATGGATGCTCGACGAACTATAAAATACTTCGAAAAACCCTTAACATAGCTTTCAGAAATGCAAAAGGAGATGCCCGATTGAGTGGGTACCTTGTATGGAGTCACTATTCTATATGAAACAATTGTAGAAAATATCTACTGGGGAAAATAAAGCACCGCAATAAGCAAACAAAAAAACGACGTACCTCTAGAGTAGAATACTGGGCTGGCACGCAGGGGTCCCGGGTTCGATTCCTAGTCTGTTCTTGGTGCTTTTTATGAACAAAGTTTTTGCTTATTTCTTGCAATAATGGTTAAGGACACCAGCGCTAGCGGCGGCGGACAACTACGGCGCAGTGAACCTTGTGATCGCATAACAGCTTTTGCTGCCACATTGTACTGAATGCTTTCCTTCGCCTAATTATGTATTGATTCTATGACGTGTGAACGTGTGTATGTGGGGGAGAAGGCGTGTGTGTGTTTATACTAAATGTATAAAAACTCTTGTTTAAGCCTAACAATGACACTAACCTTGATGTTTAATCTAAGTGTGCGTATCGTCAAATAAGTTATACGTATACATCAATAAGCGCATGTAACGAAACCTCTATGGAAAGTTGGGTCTAATTCATAAGTGCTGCTTGCCATTGGTCAGCCACACCCAATGATAACCTTCTTATAGAAACACGGCTTTTTCTTACAAAGGCGCTTTTTCATGAATCAGACAGGTAGGACACCAGTAAAACAGCATTATTATCCTCATAGTCCTGGTGAACCATAGTTACGCAGTAATGATGTGTGGCTGACCACTGCCGCGAAGCGTGATTTTTAGTGTTCATCTATTCACTGGCGCTTTCGACATTAAAGCCATGTTTCGCACACTGTAGTGCACGGCAAGCAGGACGTGGGGTGGCACCCACACGGCGCTCTGTTATGGAAAAGCCCGCTCACCGTAGGCCGCCTGCATAGAGGTTTGGTATGTTAGCCTGAAGCCCCCCTTTTTTTGCACTTGTCACTTTATTTGTTTTCTTTACATTCTTTTATGGTCGTGAACATGAACTTCGTCTTGACGTCCTAGTGATGGATGACCCCTTTCGCAGCACCTTCATTCACCTGCATGGAAAATGATTTAAATATGCTGTGGGGCTAGATTCTTAGCGCGCCGGTGCGGCCCACTCAATCTGCTTTCTCTAGACAGGCTTGTTCTGCAAAGTTACGAAGTTACCGATACACACAGCTATATATTTTTATTTATATATAAAAAGTGAGCCACAAAAGTTCTCAAACAACTTGATTTCGAGAAGGCTTTCATACCTACAGAAACACGTGCATGTAATATTTGAACGGACCGCCACGCTTTGGAGAGCACAGTTTCGTCGCCCACTTATCCATCATTGTTTCCTTACTCGGGCAACAAACACAAAACAAAAAAAATGTGGAATCGGGCACCAAGTCAAGAGCACATTTTGTTGATTCTGTTTATGTGTGTATTTCCGCGCAAGCGGCGAAGCAAATCAATTTATTCAAGATGACCCAAACCGAGATACGTAGCAAGAGGGAGAGCACTTGTTAAAGAGACTAGAAAGGTTACGCTATACAAGGTCCTTGCACGACGCTCCGCAGCGCGACATAAATTGTATTGCCACGTGAGTTATGAACGTTATTTTTTTATTATTTATTTACTCTATGAATCCTCTCCTAAGGGTTGTAATGTGTTGGGGGTCTGCCCTGAGGACCGGAGCCAGCCAGATTCTCGGGGAGATGTCAAGGGGAGGAGCCGGGAGCTGCTTAGACTGGCTTTTATTTACAACATTTAGTGGTAGCGTGTTGCTACACGATGGGGTTAGCATCATGGAAGCCTTCGAGCTTCTGTGAACTTCTCGGAGCTTGTGAGAGCTTGTCGAGAGCACCTCGGCGCTCGCATTTTATGTCCTGGCATTCCCAGAATTCCGTGCACGAAAAAAATACAATGGAGGCCAGGAGAGTCCAATAAATTTTGCCATCTCCACCTCCACCTTAAAAATGGGAAGATGAAACGCCACCACCTCAACAACCCACGAAAGGGGAAAGAGGCACGCCCAGTTCAGCCCATAGTGAGGGAAAAAACACTGCACACCATGCACGAAACAGCACAGAACGAAGGCACTGAGTCCCACGAGGAAATCAACTTTGTAGGCCGTTGCAGTGATGAGCATGCGGTGCCAGGCAGACCACGACTAGTGGAAACGGCGGTATTACGCACCATGGAGAAGGTATGAAATGCATCTGTTTTCCGCACGTTCTCCATGGTGCCTAACACCGCTGTTTTCACAAGTCGTGGTCTGTCTGGCGCAGACGGTTCTCAGTCACTTTGCTTATTGTCCGCGGCACTCCAACGAAGAGAGACACACAGAGACAACCACCCTTTTTAAGCTGTTTTGACTGTAAACAGCCCTTCATAGCTCGCCAGCCGGTCGGGTAGGTTCAAAGTGTTCTACAAGGAGAGACGGCTGCGCCGCGAAATTCCAAGTACGGCTTGCGTGTTGTAGCTTGTGGTTCACGTCTGGGAGCGCTGTCCCGCAACCTTCTCGTGTCCAAGCGGTGCTATGTCAGAGAGGCCGTTTGTGAAGCTCTTGTTTATTATATATATATATATATATATATATATATATATATATATATATATATATATATATATATATATATATATATATATATATATATATATATATATTATGAGACCACGTCCGGTACGGCAGCAACCAGGTTATCCTTCTTTAATCCAGGCGCACGAGCCAGAGAGCCAGCCCGCGTGACATACGATGATGATCACTACAATGGTTTGGTCATGCAGATGAAGATGAAGTACATAGTCAGTGCTCACACTATTTTCCCCCCTTCGCGAAAGAGGGCAGCAAGTTAGAAAAGGTTGGGACGCCGAATATATCGTTTCAGTCGAGAGACGTGGGCGATCTCGGTGTGGCGGCGACGACGATCAGAAGCCGCGTTGACAGGAGCAACGCGATAGTTGACTGCAGATGTTCGTTCCAGGACGGTGTATGGACCGAGATACCGGTGAAGGAATTTTTCGCAGAGCCCAGGTACACGAACAGGTGTCCACAAAAGGACTTCGTCGCCTGGGCGGAACACAACAACTCGACGCTTCGCATCAATGTCGATTTTTCTCTTGTCCTGAATGGTAGCAGTGTTGGCGCGGGCGATTTCACGGCAGCGGGCGATGCGAGCGGCGAACTCTTCCGGGAGAGATGAAGATGGATTGGAAGATGTGGACAAAAAGGTGGTGTCCAGAACAAAAGTCGGTACACGGCCATACACGAGAAAAAAAGGGCTAAAATTCGTTGTACGCTGTATGGCAGTGTTATATGCGAACGTGACAAAAGGAAGTATTGTGTCCCAGTTTTTGTGATCTGGTTGCACGTACATAGAGATCATGTCGGACAAAGTTCGGTGAAAACGCTCAGTCAGACCATTAGTTTCTGGGTGATACGCTGATGTGGTCTTGTGGATGGTGTTAGAGGCCTTTAAGACTTCAGCAAGGACATGTGAAAGAAATGTCTTGCCACGGTCACTAAGGAGCACACGCGGTGCGCCATGTCGTAAAATAATGGCGCGAAGGAAAAAATCGGCTACTTCAGAGGTAGCACCAGATGAAAGAGCTGCCGTCTCCGCGTAGCGAGTAAGGTGGTCTACGGCAGTAACAATCCAGCGGTGACCGGCTGGCGTAAGCGGAAGAGGTCCGTATAAGTCTATGCCCACAAATTCGGTGCTGGCATGACGGTGCTGGCATGGTTTTCGGTGCTGGCATGACGCGCAGGAAGCGACGTACTTGGCGACAGAAGTGGAGAGGCCAGGCCAAAAGCAGCGAGTCCTGAGGCGGTCGTAGGTCTTGTGGAACCCTAAGTGGCCAGCTGTCGCATCGTCATGAAACGCTTGTAGAACTTCCAGACGAAGTGAGCGAGGAATGACGGGAACCCATTGGTTACCGAGAGGATGGTAAATTTGCCGACATAATGTTCCCTCTTGAAGCTTGAAACGGGCAAGTTGTCGTCTTAGGCGGCTGTTTGGAGCACGCGATAAGCCAGTGAGCCGATCGATGATTGTGCGGCAGTAGGTATCGGCATGTTGGAGCGAGGCGAGATCTGTGGACGAAAGAAGGTCCGCCGAGGCAACTAACTGTTTCGAAGGAGCAGCCGTCTGTTTGGTCACTTTGGCAGGCGGTGACGAACAGATGGAAGGTGACACTTCGGCGCTTTGCGAGAGCGGGCAACGGGACAAAGCGTCAGCATCTTGGTGCTCTCGGCCCGACCTATATGTGACGCTGTAGTCATACTCTTGCAATCGTAGTACCCAACGGCCAAGGCGTCCCGACAAATTTTTGAGAGACGATAACCAACACAGAGCATGATGGTCAGTCACTATTGTGAAATGCCGGCCGTATAAGTAAGGACGAAACTTTTGGATGGACCACACGATGGCGAGACATTCTTGCTCAGTGATGCTGTAGTTTCGCTCAGCATGTGACAGAGTACGGCTCGCGTAGGCCACGACTTGTTCTTCGGAAGCTTGGTTCCGCTGAAGAAGGACAGCACCGATGCCAAGTCCACTTGCGTCAGTGTGTAGCACAGTAGGTGCTGCAGGGTCGAAATGGCGAAGCACTGGCCGTGATGTGAGGCATCGCTTGAGGGTGTGAAAAGCGGCTTCGCAGTCATCCGACCAGACAAAGGGTGCGCTCGTGGTCAGAAGTTTGTGCAGAGGAGCCGCAATAGTAGCGAAATCACGTACAAAGCGGCGGAAATACGACGCTAAGCCAAGGAAGCTGCGGAGGCCTTTCTGTGTGGTTGGTGTAGGAAAGTGCAGCACCGCGGCAACCTTGTCGGGATCGGGCTCAACGCCATGTTTACTGACGACGTGACCTAATACCTTGATGCTGTGACTGGCAAACCGACACTTCTTAGTGTTGAGCTGGAGGCCGGCCTTAGCTAAGCACGTGAGGACTTCGTCTAGCCGTTCCAGGTGCTGTGAGAAGCTCGACGAAAAAATGACAATGTCGTCCAGGTAGCAAAGGCAGGTCTTCCATTTTAATCCCCGCAGTACCGTGTCTATCATCCGTTCGAATGTGGCTGGGGCATTGCACAGGCCGAAAGGCATTACATTGAATTCAAAGAGCCCATCTGGCGTAGCAAACGCAGTCTTCTCTTTATCAGACTCGTGCATTGGAATCTGCCAATAACCGGAGCGCAAGTCGAGACTTGAAAAGTACTCGGCACCTTGTAAAGTATCAAGAGCGTCGTCAATGCGAGGCATTGGGTAGACGTCCTTACGAGTGATTTTGTTGAGTGATCTGTAATCAATGCAAAACCGTACCGAGCCATCCTTTTTTTTCACTAGTACGACAGGAGAAGACCATGCGCTTGTCGAAGGCCTGATGACGTTGCGCGCGAGCATGTCGTTGACTTGTTCTTCTATAAGCTTGCGCTCAGAAGCCGACACACGGTAAGGGCGGCGGCGAATCACACGGGATCCGTCGGTGTCGATACGATGGGCGGTCACTGTTGTTTGACCCAGACCTTCGGAACAAACGTCAAAGCAAGTTTTGTGCTTCATTAATAACGCTAGCAAGGCATCCGTTTGCGTTGGGTTGAGATGTTCACACAAAGTGGCCTTGAGAGCAGGAAATGCATCTTCCGCTGGCATACACTTTGAGAATGACGAAGCAGATGAACCAGTGACGACACAAAGCGGTGCTTCTTCGGTAATGCTGGCAACAGTGGTCCCCTCAGGCAAAAGAAGCGGTTCTGGCGTCGTGTTGCAGGCCGTGATGCTTGCATAACCACGGGAGAACCGCACTAAACAACATGCGATGGTGATCCCTCGAAAAATGCAGCGCTGGCAAGGAGCAACCAGAGCGTCACCATCTAGAATGTCACGTGACTTGATCGTAAGGACACGTTCTCGTCCGGGAGGCAGGAGGAAATCTGCAGCTGTCCCAAGGTTGGGCGACGAAAGGTCGGCAGCAGAAGAAAGCTCAGTGTCCGTAATACGAATGAGGGGCCGACCACACGAAATTACAGCAGACGCCGCTGACAAGAAGTCCCAGCCTAAGATTATCTGATGAGCGCACGAAGACAGCACAGCCAATTGTATGTGATGACGGATTCCATTGATGAGAATACGAGCAGTGCACAACCCGGTCGGGCGAATTGGACTGTCATTAGCACCGCATAACATGGGACCGGCATAAGGAGTTTGCACTTTACGCAGGCGAAAACACAATTCACGATCAATTACCGAAATTGCGGCTCCAGTGTCTATAAGGGCGTCAACAAAAACACCTTCCACAGAAACAGGCAGTAAATTAGCTGGACGAGACGGAGGAGTTGTAGCGTTCCGACGACAAGCAGTTTCCCCTCCAAAAACTGCACCTTCTAGTTTTCCGAGTCCCGAGAGATCGGAGCGGGACGCAAGGGTGATGACGTACGCCGAAACGGTGACGGAGAACGGCGGCGAGATGAACGAGAAGGATGAGGCCCAGCATGAGACCGTGGAGGGGAGGGCGACTGACGGAAGGTGGATGGATACGGTGCGGGATCGTATTCATCGGGTCTCGGGGAAAAGTCTCTCTCGTAAGCTGAGTAACCACGTCGTTCATCCTGCTGACGGCGGCGGCAGAAACGGGATATATGACCCCTTATGCCACAGTAGAAGCAGATGGGGCGGGGAGGACGCCATGTAGAATAGTGGCGTAGCCTTGGCGCTTGCGTTGTCATCGCAGCCACATGGTCGCATCCGACGTCCGCAGGCACGGTTGGAACTGGTGCAGGGACCCGCGATGCAACTTCTGCGTACGAAGGCACTGGGAAGCGCACAGTAGACGGGGCATGTGCAGCGCTTGTCATTGATGCCAGTTCGTCCTTGATTATCTCTCGCAGGTTGGGAGGAGGTGTGTGGACAGACGCAACGGTAGGGTTGCCTGGAATAAGGCCGTGAAGTTCTTCTCTGACAATTGTGCGGATAAGGGCCCGCAATTCATGCTCTTTGGTAAAGCGAGCGTCGCAGGAGGCGTGTGGAAGGCGCATGGAATGAAGCGCGTCCAGGCGTTGGCATGTAGTGATGACGTCCCGGACGGTAGTCGGGTTCTGAATCACGAGAGCATTGAAGGCCACAGAGTTGATGCCTTTCAGTAGATGTCGGACGCGATCGGCCTCCGTCATGTCATTTTGTGCTCGGCGACAGAGAGCCAGAATATCTTCAATGTAGGACGTATACGATTCGTCGTCCCCTTGAATGCGGGTTGCGAGCTTCTGTTTCGCTACTACAGAACATCCTGCAGATGTGCCAAATACCTGACGGAGATGCCCCGTGAAGGCCGACCAATTGGAGAAGTCGCTCTCGTGGTTGTAATACCAGGTTTTAGCGACGCCATCGAGGTAAAAAGGAACGTAGCGCAGTTTGTGCGCCTCGTCCCAGTAATTACAAACGCTTGTTCGGTCATAACTGTCGAGCCATTCTTCGACGTCTTCGTTGCGAAGGCCGGAAAATACCGGAGGGTCTCGATGAGAGGTACTCACGGTGTAGTGAAGCCTAAGTGGCTGAGAAGGAGCGGTTGCAGCAGTGGGCGGGTTGGGTTCTGCCATTGCTGTTGCTTGAGGACACAACCGTCGACCAGACCGGAGCTCCAGGGGTGACGGGTAGAGCAGGATGACGTGGGAACCAAAGCACCTCCACCACTTATGAGACCACGTCCGGTACGGCAGGAACCAGGTTATCCTTCTTTAATCCAGGCGCACGAGCCAGAGAGCCAGCCCGCGTGACATACGATGATGATCACTACAATGGTTTGGTCATGCAGATGAAGATGAAGTACATAGTCAGTGCTCACAATATATATATATATATATATATATATATATATATATATATATATATATATATATATATATATATATATATATGCAGAAGAATAACTTCGGTTGCCGCAAGGTTATAAATATGAAAGTAGATGCGCTTTCACATAAAAACTGTTTATTGTGCCGACGTTTCGACGGGAACCCCGTCTTTTTCAAGGCATAATACTATTTACACATGTTCCGTGTCTTCTTATAGCCTCTAGAGACAGGAGAGAAGGGGTCAAAAGAAAAGTAAAAAAAGGGAAAAAACACAGAAAAGAGAGAGAGAAAAAAAAGGGAGAAGAAGAAACAGCGAAATGGGAGGACAAACATTAAATAAAATATAGAAAATCTAGGAGAAGAAGCAAGACCGACACGGCGTAATTAGAAAGGGGCCGCATCTCAACAGAGTAGGGCAGAGGTAGATGAGCATTGTCATCATTGTCAACAATACCTCCCCCGCACCCACTCTTCCCCAAGTGGGCAGTGAGCCGCCGTTCTTGTATTTCACCTTTCCGTGTAGTCTGCTGGCGGAAACGTGGTAAGGACGCTGTCGCAGAGGCGAATGTGTGCTGGTGTCAATAGTATGAGTGATAGTCGTGGTATAGCCCAAAGCAGGTTCTTGAAAGTCGAAAGAAGGGCAAAACTCTTTAAGGAGAGCAACAAGCTGGAGGTCATCTGAGGGGGGAAGGTCTGCGTCAATAGCATTGTTGAAGGCTGACGAACTTCATGGCGCAGACGCATGAGTGATTGCGGCAATGTGACATGGGGTTTCGTCGGGAGGAATATGGTCGAAAGGTTGTACATATCCTAACGTTTCACCTCGGTGTAAGCCAATGGGGTAGTTGCAGTGGTTGGTAACCAGCATTACGGTTAAACCAGACGCAATTGTAACAACGGCAAATGGGAGAACGATGCCCTTGTGTTAAGTAAAAAAACCGGAGATGGCGCAAACACCACCGTGGCGTCAGGTTGCGCCACTCATGAAAGAAAGGCTAATAGGGACTGAAGCTTCCGGAGGCAAGGAGATGTCGTCAGCGATGAGTTTGCAGAGCAGAGGAGAATGGTCGGGCGGTGGAAATTCACATGTTGGCACAAGGGACACTTCGGCGCGGGAACAATCGATGATAGCTTCATGACGTGTTAAGAAATCCCAACCCAGGATAAGGTCATGAGAGCAAGATGGTAGAACACAAAACTGGACGACGCACAAAACGTCTTGGATGACGACGCGCGCCGTACACACAACCGAGGGATGAATGCGTTGCGCACTAGCCGTGGACAGCACCACGCCACAGAGAGATGGGGTCAGGTTCTTCAGTGTCCGAGAAAATTTTGCGTTCATCACAAAATTTTGCGTTCAGCCCCGCTGTTAATTAACGCTAATGTGGCGACTCCTTCAACGTCGACATCAGCAACATTTTGCGGTGAAAATGAAGGCCTTGAGAATTGCGCAGAAGTTGCAGTTTTTGCCTCCGGAACTGCACTGATTAGTGTCCCTCCTCAGGAGGTGGTTGACTACGCATAGGCGATGGCGATTGGTGACGAGGGGATGGGAAACGAGCAGTTGATGGGCGGTGATCCGAGTCGGAGTGCCTCTGTTCATATGCATACGTGGTGGCCTGCTGCGGCGCGTAGGTAGGAGTTCCGAAGTAGGCGTGCGCAGGTGTGGTACGGCGGCGGCTGGAACGTGCAATGTGGTTAGCGATGCCACACGCGAAGCAGATAGGACGGTTGTCTTGGGTGCGCCACTCATTAGAAGGACGGAAAAACGAGGTGGGGGCCTGCAAACTGGAGGCGAGGCCGGAGGACGTGGAGCTGATAAAGAGACTGGATGCGGTGGGGGCCGCGCGACCACAGCTGCGTAGCTGAGAGGTGAAGGTGGCGCAGGTGGTGCGTAACTGCCAGTTGAGAGATCAGATGGTACCGAAGTGCATAAGTAAGGGGCCGGAACTGTAGAGAGGGCATCGCAAATTTGAGTGCGTAAGGCCTGCTGCAGTGTTGACGGCAGGCTTGTGGTGGGCGCGTCGCTATGCAGCAGCAGGGAGAGCTGTCGGGCGACTTCCTCTCTGACGAAGTCTTTAATCTATTTCGAGAAAGTTCCTTGGTGAACGTTGCCGTTTGCGAGTGCGATGACCGAGATCGAATCTGGTGATGGGACACTCTGTCGGGCGATAGAACGCTGACGACGCGATTCATCGAAGCTCTGGCACAGGCTTACGAGGACTGCCATCCTGGTCGGGATTTTCGCCAGCAACATCTGGAATGCGCCATCCTCGATGCCATTGAGAATCTGTCGAATTTTCTCTTCTTCAGGCATAGATGGGCTAACACGCCTACAGAGGTCGAACACATCCTCAATGTAACTAGTAAACGTCTCGCCAGGCTGCTGGCTTGGTGGCATAGACGCTGGTCAGCGTGGAGTTTGCGGACCTCTGGTCGGCCGAACGCTTTGGTCACGAGGGTCTTAAAGGTGGACTAGTTGGCGATGGCGGTTTCGTGGTTGGTAAACCATAGCTTAGCAACTTCAGCCAAATAAAAGATAACATAGCGAGCTTAGAGTCATCGTCCCACTTGTTGCTGGCACTTACGCGTTCGTACAAGGAGAGCCAGTCTTCGACATCTTGCTCACCACTGCCGCTGAAGATTTGTGGGTCCCGCTGACGGGTAGCGCCGGGGCAGGTCGACGGCGGATGGGCTAGTTGGCGACTGCGTCAGTCATGTTGTACGGTTGTCTTTCGGCCAACTTGCGAGAGCGGAGCTCCAGGTCTGCTAAGGAATATCAGCACCTCCACCAAATGCGATGATGTTCATTCAAACAGAGAAATCGCAACGAGGTCGCGACAGAAAATGGCCGTACGGCAAGTCTATCAAAGGCGGCGCAGGTTCTCGCGCAATCAGAGCACGGGGTTTTTCATTCTGCTCCGAAGGCGCATACGCGTTAGTGCGTATGCTCCACTACAGATGCAAAGTATGCTCGTACATGCGCACATGCCATCAAGTCACCAGTACTGGTTCCAACTTTTCCTTAAAAATCAAAGGCAATTTTAACTGCGACTATAAGAACGTGACAAACATGATAGATTGTGCGCTATGCGAAATACAGTACATTGGTCAAACAGAAGGGCCTTTTAAACTGCGTTTTAAAAACCATAAATCTCATGCTAACACCTTGCCCCACTTGCCCATTCCAAGACACGTGCACCTCCCTGACCACTCTTTTGAAAATCTGCAGGTCACATTACTCGAATCGTGTGTCCGAACAAATTATGATATAGAAGCCCGTGAATCATTTCTCATCTATAGGTTCGACGTGGTCACGTCTGGCCTGAATGAAAACATAGGAAAACTCATTGCCGTTCTATATAACCCGTATTACCCTGTCCATCTGTTCTGTACCCTGCTCAGCGAGTCACGCTACATTGTCTGTATCGGTTAATTAAGTAGCAGCTTTGTGAAGTATTTTTTAGAGCTCTTTGTTTTTTCTTTGTTATTATTTTATTTCATTTTATTTTATTTGACCTTCCTATTACCGGTCGGACTACTCCTGATGTTATGCGTGGGACCTTTATTTTTAAACAACGTGCTCACCACGTGCTCACGCATTGAAACGATAATATTTTACATGTGTATCAGGTGCCCTTCAAATCGTGTGCCTTGCATTTATATATACCCATATATTGCACTTTATGTCAGTTTTCATATTTTTATCTTATTGATATGCACTTGTAAAAGAACAGCACTCAGCACTGTATTCTGATGAAGGCTAGACTCGCGGCCGAAACGTCAATAAAATCACTTCGTACGTGCATCTTCTTCAGTGCATATATATATATAAATATATATATGTATATAAATATTTATATATATATAAATATATGTATATATATATATATATACACAAATATATATATATATATATATATATATATATATATATATATATATATATATATATATATATATATTGTAGTGAAGAAGATGAATGTGATACTTGAGGAGCCAGATCGTACTTGTCAAGCTGAGAAGAAGCAACTTACGCGGGACATAATGGGGAGAAGAGGTCGAACAATCATCGCGGATTTTCAATAATCAGGTACTCGTACCTACTCCTCTGTGTGGAATTCATGCCCATAGTGTAGGCAATCTAGGGGTCGTCTTCTTTACGGGGTCTGCACCAAGCACGTGTATTGATTTGTTAGGTAAGCCACCCGGAGCTCCTTGTAGGTGTTTACTACTCCCAAGGCAAGAAGTCTTGCAATGGAAGTAGTGATCAGGAAACTAGGGCTCTCCTATTGATTTTGCGGAGGGTGACTTCCAAAGAATCTTCGTCCCGCTTCCGCAAGTGCAGGCACGGAGTCGCATAGGAAATGCGACTAGTGACAAAACCATGTGTGAGACGAAGCACACCATTGCTTTTGAGAACTCCCCACTTGTCGGAGACTCGGTGAGCCATGTGACTCACCTGTACTCCAACCTTACACAGCTTGTGAAGTGCTGTCTCGACCCTGCGGTGTTTGTGAATGTGGAGCCCAATAACACGGATATCCTGTGCCTCATTTATAGGTTCACTGTGCAGGCAAACATTGATGGACGAAGTGCACTGCTCCAACTGTGGACGGTGCACGAATTTTGTCTTCTGTGGGGAACACAGGAGGCCGCAGTATGCCGCATATCGGGTGTGGTTTCAGGCTGTCCTCCATGCTTCCCAGGACTCCCTCTGTTACCCACAGAGTGATGTCGTCGGCATGAAGGTTGGCAATGAATATTGAGGATGTGCGCCGGGGGGTCGGTTCTGCACAGGGGAAAGACCATGATCATAGTGTACGAGTATGGCGTTGAAATTTCGAGGTCGACCTCTGGCGTAGTTAAGGTTTTATGTACAAGAAGACAGGTGAATGGGTCCCCTTTGAAAGCCTCATAACTTGAGAGGCGCACGGCGTTGCTGAGCTCCTGAAGGGCAACGAAAGTGCACAGGTGTTCAAAGGTTCCAAGGTAGAGGCGGAAATAGGACCGTTTGGCCCTATCGTTGGAGCCTCTACAGTTCCACTGAATTACAGAGAGTAGCTGAGGTTTTCGGAAGGAAGATGGGGAGCAGGGAATAATATGTGTCTCCATATGGAAAAATTGGGGTGGCTGGGAGGGTCTCTACCTCTACGTCGGCGCCCTGTGGAAGTAGGAGCGCGGAGTCCTCGGAGGTTATAGTGAGGTCGGCAAGATGTGAAAGCTTAAAGGGATGGTTAACGTTCTTCAGGGGACTCGCCCTTCAGCTTCAAGAGTTCATGCCGCGGAGCCAGGTTTTAATGTTACTCGTCACCTTTGGGGTGACAGTGTCTGAAAAAGTGTTGATGCTTTTGCTTATGGTGGTGAGTTTTGTCAATAAAGCAGTCATGGCAATTTTGATAGCCTGAAATCGCTCTTTAGTGTTAGATGTCTCCGAGACGGACGGAATGGCTCACATGGACATCGGTTCTGGGGCAGTAACAGTAATGTTCGTGAGGTATGAGGCGGGGGGGACTGGTGCACTACCTGTCTCCAAAGCGAATATTTGGCTTAAAGCTGTGCGTTTTGTGACCGCAGCGAAGTAAAATCTTGTTTGAGCTCGAGGAATTCGGGGTAGTAGGTGGATCAGGAAGAGCAAAAGGAGGAGACGGCCCTCGCTCCGTTGCCTACACGAGAATCTGTTTTCTTATGCCGGTATGGCAGAATGACAAATGTTTGAGTTCTAAGGTTTTATGTGAATAATTTTCATTTTGCCTGTCAAGCGCGGTATCCTGCTGGTGTGCGATGAAGGTTGAGCCCTACGGAAGACTACCGGACACCGGAATGACCATGGGTGTTGCTTTCAGGAAGCGCTACAGCTCTGAGAGTGGCACTGACAGTGACGGCACCGAACCCTACTACGCCAGCAGTGATGAATCAAAGGACAAGAACTTTGAGCTTGTGAGAAACCACAAGGAAAAGAGACGAATTTTGAGCACTTCACCCAATTCGAGTTAGCCCACTATGCGATCTTCGCGGAATACTAAGGTATTAATCATTCTTTTCATGCCAGTTCTTGCTAGTGACAACATGAGACGCCTGAACCGCAAAGCCGTGTATGTACAGCTAGAGACACTGGTGCCGAATGAAGTAAAGGAAGTAAGAGTGAATAGCCACAAGAACATGCTAGCGATTGACGTCAATTATGTGACCGCGCCTGACAGATTGCGTGAAGTAACGGAACTTAATGGAATGGAAGTCCGCTCTCATATACCACTGGGCAAAGAAGTGAGCACTGAGGTGATATATGACGTTGCCGAAGCCATTGCCAACTCGGACCAACTGGCTTTGATTAGGCCGGCTTCAGAAGATGCCATTATCACAAGTATATGTCGTATCGGAACATCACGAAGCGTAAGAATTACTTTATGGCGAATCACTTCCATCACACGTAAAAGTGGTCCACTTCCGACACGCAGTTCGCCATTTTATACCGAAACCACTTCAGTGCTGGAAGTGCATGAGGTTGGCTCATGTAGGTGGTGTGTGCACGAACTCTACTGTATGTTCCCGATGCACTGGGCACCACAACAAGGACAAGTGCCAGGCCCATACTCTGCAGTGCTCAAACTGCAATATGCCACATGATGCGTCTTCGAACGTCTGCCCTTTCATTCGAAGGGAGCTAACAATACTGAAGAAAAGGGCTGGAGATGACATCTCACACCGAGAAGCAGCTGCATCTATTACGCGACGACGGACCCGTCACCGGCGCTGCACCAAAAACACCAAAACCTCGTCCTTCGCGACGAATGTCCAAAACCACCTTTACCTCTCCCCCTCTGGCCAAGCGCTGTCGGTTGTAAGAACAAAGACGCTTCTGCTAGGGATAGAGCTGACGCTTCATCCTTATTACCCAGTCAGAACGCAGCTGTTTTAAAGGAAAACGATGCCTCTACCAGCAATGTAGGTGACGCTTGGCCTGAACTCCCAAATATGCATGCGCCTGACGTGAGGCATCAGACTTCGACAGTGAGGGACACTTCATCGGTATCTCATAACTTGACAGACGAAGGACAATATCGGCATGGTTAGCACCCTGGTCAGTGCTATGCGCGTGCTGCTGAGCAAGATGCAGCCACCGACAGCTCAAAGCGTGTTGCAACGGCTTGACAACATCATTCCAGTTCTGGCAAGCCTTCAGAAGTCTGCTGCTTGAGAACGCAAGTGGCACCATCATGGCTTCACCATCAGCTAGCTTTTGGGTGCATGGAACTGCACATACACGTTAATGCAACAAATGTGCTCAATTAAGACACAAATGTGACTCAACGTGTGTGATGTCAAGCACATAACTGCCGTTTTGTCGACGGCATGAGTGGCATTTCTTCTTTTCCCTCTCTCTCCAACTTTTATTACCCTTACCCTCTCGTTAGTGCAAGGTAGCCTACCAGACTCAGCCATGGTTAACCTCCCTGCCTTTTATTCATGCTTATTCTCTCTCTCTGTTGGCTCTCTGTGGGGACTTTCCACATCTGTCAGATGTGGAAAGTCCCCAGTTTGGTGCATGGGGGCACCCTGGTCAGGTGTCTTGGATGACGTTCGCTGTGACGTTAATATCTTAGATGTAGGTGGTGCTTGCTGATTGGTCCTTCCGGTAGCAGGGTTCTTCGCGGCTTCGTTCGTGGATCCCAGCTGACGTCCTTCTGGCATGACGTCAGTTGTCTTGAACCTTGACCACTGCTTCGACGAGCCGCGGCTGCCATTATGCCTCCTGGCTTCTGCAGGCGGCAAAAACTTGGTTTGCATGCCTGGGATTCAATGAGGTGTCCCTCGCCGCACACCAGGCACAATGGCTTGCATTTGTGTGGTGCCAGCTCCTCCTCAGAGGCAGCCACAGCTTGACCAGAATGGCCGCAGCGTTGGTCGTTCGAGTGGAGACGCAGCTCTATCATGTGGCCCACCAGCCTGCAGTGGTAGCAGACAGGAATGGTGCGTTTCTATTCGCGTACTGGTGTCGCCGCGCTGTTGCAGTGCACGAAACGTGGCACGTGACGGCCCTCAAACGTTATAAGGGCCACAGAAGTCTTGCCAAGCTTTCTGATGAAAGCGATGCTTCCACCCCGCCAGTAGGTCTTTGCTTTCAAGGAGGTGGAGGTCTCCTGCTTGTGCATCATAATGACGCCACAGCACACTTCTCCACTGATCTTGGCGTGGCCAATCATCGGTAAAGAACCCTGCGATGTTTCGAGTGAGAATTCTCGTGAGACAAGGTTCATAGTGTTAATGTCTTCGGTTAAGACAACGATAATAATAAATGCGAAGCCTTTCCTAGCGAACTTCGGCGACATAGAGCGTATCTATCTATCTATCTATCTATCTATCTATCTATCTATCTATCTATCTATCTATCTATCTATCTATCTATCTATCTATCTATCTATCTATCTATCTATCTATCTATCTATCTATCTATCTATCTATCTATCTATTTACGACGTTTAGCTCTAGTGGCCGTTTCGATAATGGTATCAATACCAAACCTGGCATGTATAACAAGACCGTATGAAGAACATATTTGACTAGTCCTAACATGGAACTCATGACATGTATGTCATGAATGTCATTATTTACATCTCATGGTCGGCAGCTCTTACGGTGGTTTTGTTCACATGGCATGTTGCTAAACTAGTATGGTATGTTATGATTGCATGGCGAACACAAGCGAAATACCCTAACATGAAAATCACGACATGCATGTGATGTAACAACATGACTACATGACATGATCATGATGCGCTGGTGACCGTTTCACTAGCTTCACTTATACTAAATTTGGTATTACGGGTCGTTAATGGATCACGAAGGTATGATACTGGCGCAAACATGATAAACATGAGATGCGTGTCTTGTAACAACGTGACTACATGAGTGGCGAAGTAGGATTGTTGGTGAAACATTTGAAAGAAATTTATGTAGTGCGAGGCGAAAAAATGAACACAGGAAAGAATAGACTGAGAGGACAGAGCGCTACTAGCAACAACATGTTTATTTTCGACTTCCAAGCCGCTTTTAAGCCATAATCGTCAGGCGAGCAAGCAGAAAAGCACGTGTATTCAGATAAATGCACGACAATGTCATCTACCTGCAAGAAAAAACCATAAATAGGAAACAAAAAACCTCACAGATAAAATCACGTATCACTGCATACGCAGCAACGCCAGTTCCTTGGGTGACAAGGCAATTGAAGGCTTGCTAATACATACATCTCCAAGAGCATCAATGAGTTCGGCTTCTATGATCAACCGAGTCATCTCATCCTTATGCCGACCAACAATGATTGTACTCTGAAACAAAGGCCGGCGCCCACACGCGTGAATGTGAAGAGCGAGAAAACCTTCCGGTGGCAGTTTTCCCGCCTTGTAATTGTGTTCGCTCAATCGCTTATTCACACGCCTACTGGTTTGGCCGACATACTTTTTCACACATGCGAACAGAATAAGATAAATGCCGAACGAAATGCACTCCAGAAATTTGTGTGTATGCCTTTTTGTGCACAACACCCTTTTGCCACGTGACGAATTCGTCAGCACACACAATTTCCCAAGTTTATCACGTACTGAAAATAGCAGCCTAATATTGTCTCGAAGTGCCACTTTCCTAAGGTTATGTGACAGCTGGAGAACATATGAAATTATGGCTGTGCGTCTTGATTTTGCCGGTGAATCGACATGAACAGTAGATTGGCTTGACCTTGCATGAATTCTTTTCAACTCTTTTTCCGCAACTGAAACTTAAACATGATCCGGATAGCCCGATCCTTGCAAACGTATGATCTGATTATGGAAGCTCTGCTTCGAAAGGTGCGCACATGACTTGCTCAATGCGTTTTTGAGGCAAGTCGTCGCGATGGCTCTCTTGGTTAGTTTGGAATGACCGGAATAAATGGGAGTAAAGTGAGAGTACAAGTGCATTGAATGTGTTTCGTGATGGTCTTAAGCCCCTTGAAGTGACTAGTAGAATGGCCTAGCAACGGACGAATAAGGTTTTTAGATTTAAGTGTTCAGTGTTCTGACAACCAGCTATGCTGGTGCTATGATCCGCGTTCGCAGAAAGCTTTACTTCCATTTTATTCCAGTCATTCCAAACTAACCAAGAGAGCCATAGCGACGACTTGCCTCAAAAACGCATTGAACAAGTCATGTGCGCACCTTATGAAGCAGAGCTTCCAAAATCAGATCACACGTTTGCAAGGATCGGGCTATCCGGATCATGTTTTAATTTCAGTTGCGGAAAAAGAGTTGAAAAAGATTCGTGCAAGGTCAAGCCAATCTCATGTTCATGTCGATTCACCGGCAAGATCAAGACGCACGGCCACAATTCCATATGTTCACCAGCTGTCACATAACCTTAAGAAAGTGGCACTTCGGGACAATATTATGGTGCTATTTTCAGTACGTGATAAACTTGGGAAATTGTGTGTGCTGACGAATCCGTCACGCGGAGAAAGGGTGTTGTGCACAAAAAGGCATACACACAAATTTGTGGAGTGCATTTCGTTCGTCATTTATCTTATTCTGTTCACACGTGGGAAAAAATATGTCAGCCAAACCAGTAGGTGTGTGAATGAGCAATTGAGAGAACACAATTACAAGGCGGATAAACTTCCGCCAGAAGGTTTTCTCGCTCTTCACATTCACGCGTGTGGGTGCCGGCCTTTGTTTCAGTGTACAATCATTGTTGGTCGGCGTAAGGATGAGATGACTCGGTTGATCATAGAGGCAGAACCTATTGATGCTCTTGGAGATGTATGTATTAGCAAGCCTTCAATTGCCTTGTCACCCAAGGAACTGGCGTTACTGCGTGTGCAGTGATACGTGATTTTATCTGTGAGGTTTTTTGTTGTCCTATTTATCGTTTTTTCTTGTAGGTAGATGACATTGCCGTGCATTTATCTGAATAAACGTGCTTATCTGCTTGCTCGCCTGACGATTATGGCTTAAAAGCGGCTTGGAGGTCGAAAATAAACATGTTGTTGCTAGTAGCGCTCTGTCCTCTCAGTCTATTCTTTCCTGTGTTCGTTTTTTCGCCTCGCGCTACATAAATTTCTTTCAAGTGACTACATGCTACGCTAATGATGCGCTCACGGCCGTTTCGCTAGCTTCACATGAAACCAACCTGATATTACGCGACGCGAACGGATGACATAAGTAAATGGCTCATCCGAACATGATAATCATGACATGCGTGTCATGTAACATCACTACATAACACACTGATGATGCGCTTGTGGCCTTTTCGCTAGCTTCACTTATGCCAAATTTGGTATTACGTGACGTCAATGAATGACGAAGGTACGTGAGTGGTGCAAACATGATAATAATAAAATGCGTGTCACGTGAGAACTTGACTCTATGCCACAGTCAAGCCACCAATACATTTCGAAGTGACGCGGAACGCGTGCTCGCTAGCGTTCATTTCTTCACGTAACGCCGGCGTTGCCACGCAAGGCGCCGCTTCTGCTTATACTCACAGGCGCGCGCCGCGCTGCGTTGCTCTGACGCACGCCCGTTTTAGCTCGTCCGGCGTCCCTCCATCACGAAAAGAGGTGGTGGTGGTAGTGGTTAGAATGAAGAGGAAAAAGGCACCTAATTTCTGTCTACCTTCAGGCGACATGGCGCAGTGCCTTATAGGGGTGGGGGGAAGGAGGGATAAAAAGAATAGAAGGAAAATAGACGGAGAAGAAGACAGCCAAGCGAGAGAAAAAAGAAGGAGACAGGAAAGTGGGGATCCGGTCGAAGCAGTCCAAGGGCGGGGCGCCACAATGCGAGAGCTGCACGGCGTCAGGAGACCGCGGAGGGCGAACCAGTCGGCGGGAGCTACGCTGATGTCGGAGATCGCGAGGGCACAACCGTCCAGCTTGAAATCCTGCGAGCGAATCCCGAAAAGAGGGAGACGCAGTGTTGTCTGGATAACGCATCGGTGCGAATTTCAGCGTGTCGCATTTAGCGCCGGTTGCCGTCGGGCCGCGCTGACGGACGCTGCTGGCGCCTGGCGTCAGACTACAGAGTGCTCGCGTTTCGCAAACGTAGCGTCGCTGTGCCCAGCGTGCGCGTGCGTCAAAGCTACATTGGAGTATACTGGGCCCTTCATGATGCGCTCGCAGCCATTTCGCAAGCTACACGTATGGCAAGTTTGGTGTTTTGTGACGTCAATGGATGACAAAAGATAGGACTGGTGCAAACATGATAATCCTGACACGCATGCCATGTAAGTACATGAAAACATACCACGCTCATAGCGTAATCGCGGCCCTTCCGCTAGCTCCACACATAATAAATTTGGTATCACGTTACTTGAATAGATGACGACGGTAAACGACAGATCCAAACATGATAATCATGACACGGAAGTCATGTACGGCATCAGTTACCTCCACCTCGTAACGTCATGTTCATTTTAAAGTGACATATCAACATTTCTCATTCATGCTTCACATATCATCGATTGCCCCTGCACGTGGCGTCTGCCATTTTTTTTTTGTTTCCGAATGGGCCACACATTTGTAGAAGCACTCATGGTTGCGTTCATATATGAGGTGAGCTTGGCGCATAGTTCACCTGTTTTAAAGGTAGCTTTGAGATCCACCATGACCCGAGGCTTCAGCTCAATGGGGAAGTCTTCCGCAGCAATGCAGGGAATAGTGGTAGGCTGCCACGATACACGGGTTCTCTTTTTCTCGAGCGGACTGTTCGCGGACGTGGCCTTATTGGTAGCCGCGCCCTTGGAAGGCATTTTGATGGCTGACGATGCTTGCGGAAAGCCACCACGGTGAACAGTAGCTCATCCACGATATCTGTTGGTCAAACGGAATTCTCGGGCATTGGTTGAGTGAGTGAGCTAACTTTATTTATTTAACCAGCTGATTGAGGCGTGGGCCTAAGCCGCGCCAGGGGCGGTGGAGAGACCCTATCTCTCAGCCGCCTCTCGTGCTCGCTGGATGGCCCATATTTGATCTGTTCGATCTGAGCTGATCAGCGCGGCTCTCCACTGCGCCCCAAGCTGCTCTGGGGAGACTGCATTGGCGTCCTGTATCTGTGTGCATTCCTATAACATATGCTCTAGGGTGGCGCGTCTCATGCTACATAGCTTACACGAGTCATCTGGCTATAGTTCGGGGTCGATGCGATTTAGGTGCTTCGGGCTGGGAAATGTTCTAGCTTGAAGTCGCCTCCAATCAACCTCCTGAGATCTGTCTAATGTGGAGCTAGGTGGTGGAAATCTGCCCCTAGACTTTTGGTAGAATTGGATAATGTCGTAGAACCTAAACATTCTGTCCCTCTCCCACCACTCCTCTCCTCCCAATACCTCATGTGAAGCTCCATCATGAGTGCGGTGAGACCTCGCGGTACGTGGTGAGCCTCCTCGTTGAGG
This sequence comes from Rhipicephalus microplus, assembly GCF_043290135.1. Taxonomy (NCBI): domain Eukaryota; kingdom Metazoa; phylum Arthropoda; class Arachnida; order Ixodida; family Ixodidae; genus Rhipicephalus; species Rhipicephalus microplus. Next base: position 169,082,246 of record NC_134703.1, read on the forward strand.
TTGGGAATGAGAGACGCACAGGGGGTGGGGGTTGGGAATCATATAATATACCTTTCTTCGAATTCCTCGGATGATACGAGGATTGCTTTGCGGAAGAGTATGTTGGCTGCCTCGGGAGATATTCTTCCTCGTGCATAGTTACTGATTGCCGACTGCGAGTCGCTGATGACATACCTACACTTTGGGGAAAGTATGGCCTGTGCAATAGCCACCTCTTCCGCGATTTATGAATTATCCGAGCGTATGGAGCACGCGTTTACGCATTTGCGGTCGGTGTTTATTACTGCCGTAACGTAGGATTTGTGACTAGGGTACTCCGCTGCGTCTACGAACAACGCCTCCTTGTCTCTGCCGTAGGCCTTAAGTAGAGTTCTAGCGCGGCTTTCTCTTCTGCCCTGATTCAGTTCGGGGTGCATGTTTTTGGGCAGATTGGGGAGCTGGATCTTTTCCCTGATCACCTTTAGAACCGACACTTTACTTCCTTGTTGCCCATGGTAAGTTATCCCCAACCTGTCAAGGATACACCGTCCTGTGCGCGTGCTGGCTAGTCTCTCCAACTGGGCAATCTGTTGCGCTTCTATCTGTTCCTCTAAAATGTTATGTAAGCCCAGTTGAAACAGTTTTTCGTTGATGGTGCTATCTGGAAAGCCTAAAGCTTGTTTGTACTTCTCGGGCATTGACGCAGAAACTTTTTTTCGCGCCAACGTTGTGGGATGATATCTACAGAGAGTGGTAGTCACCATGTTTGGCTGCGACCACGGAGAAGTGACGACGCAGTCAGCGTTAGGTTCAACGCTTGGTCGGGCGAGCGTAGCTCCCACGAGGTGAGGTCAACAAGTGGGCATAAAATGCCAGAAAATCGACCCACCTGGATGAGAGAGGTATCTTTTAGTGCAGAACAATGTTAGAAAGATCATAGGATCTATTATGATGAAATGTAAAGTCGGATTCCACCGGGTCCTACGAAAAGTGCGGGAGCCCATGTGACGCACGTCCAATCTTGTCGCGTGCTCGTAGCGTTCCTGGGCGCTTGAGCACTCCGCAGAGAAACTTCCATAGAGTAACGTAGCCGCCTTCCGAGTTTCTGCGGCGCCAGGGAGACGGCACTGCATATGTGGCTGTTTCAAAATCTCTAGATAAAACAAACGCTACACAAAAACTGCAGCACGAATGCTACAAACGTGTTTAACATGACATTGAGGTGGTGGCAAGTCATGTTCAAGTCAAGAAGGTGGGGCTCCGGCTGCCAGGGGCGAGGATAAGCGCATGCACCTGCAGCTGTTGCTGACAGCTGCCAATGCCGAAGCGTGACGTGGTGGGGGTTCTGGTCGCTAGGAACGTACGCACCCGCAGCCGTTGCTATAGGCACCGCACACTGGCCACAAGCAGCTGCGTCGCTCACACTGCCCGGTCTGAAAGTGTTCGACATTCGTTATTAAGGCCGTTTCAAATGCCGCAATTGCAGCGAAAAAAAAATCGTTCCGTTCGCTCCAATCACTCTGTTCGCAGCCGTCGCTAATGGCGGTTTTGTTTCACATGAACCGCGAACGGTCCGCGAATTTCGCTCTGCGAATGGAGCAGCGAGAAACGTTTCTTGTCACCGTTTGTTGTGGCAGACACTAGAATTTTTCATATTTGATCTAACACTATGTGCGTTATGATATAATCAAGTTTCCATGAACGGTAACCAAGAGCGCTTGTGTTTCGTCATTTAAGAACATTTTCAATCTAAATTATTTGTAAAATGCACAGCATCGGCCATTACTAAAACAAACACGTTGACGCTATTTCGATGGCTTGGCCAGCCCAGCCCTATTAGGAGCGAAGCTCCTTAAGGCGTGGGCTGTGCGTCCCCTGTATGTAGCCACCTCTCGTTCAGTTCTAAGTATTACGCTAGCCACCGCCCGATCTAAAGGGTACAGCCATATCCATCCGTCCATCCGTCCATCCGTCCGTCCATCCATCCATCCATCCATCCATCGATCCATCCATCCATCCATCCATCCATCCATCCATCCGTCCATCCGTCCGTCCGTCCGTCCGTCCGTCCGTCCATCCATCCGTCCATCCATCCATCCGTCCATCCGTCCGTCCGTCGATCCATCCATCCGTCCGTCCGTCCGTCCGTCCGTCCGTCCATCCGTCCGTCCGTCCATCCGTCCGTCCGTCTGTCCGTCCGTCCGTCCATCCATCCGTCCATCCATCCATCCGTCCATCCGTCCGTCCGTCCATCCATCCGTCCATCCGTCCGTCCGTCCGTCCGTCCGTCCGTCCGTCCGTCTGTCCATCCATCCATCCGTCCATCCGTCCATCCATCCATCCGTCCGTCCGTCCGTCCGTCCGTCCGTCCGTCCATCCAAAAGATGCAAGATGTTATAAACTAGACGGCGGTACGTGTAGTTCATTATGAAAGATGCGAGGTGTTATAAAATAGGAATGATGCCACATATGGCGCGTGTCATCGTTCGATATAGTACGGCGACGTACGCTATGGGGAGCGTTGCAATAAAATCGAGTGGGCAAAATGTACGGAGGATTCATGGTTTACCAGGTTTACCTCCGGAGCTTCGCCCACTCATCATCATTCACTTCGTGGATATGGCGGCATTTTTTTTCGACGGGTCCCGACCGAAAATCGCTCCCGCCGCTGCGATCAGAGCGAAAATTTCCAACATGTTGGAAGCTCGCCGCGGGCCACTGCCGCGAGAGTGAACTGGCCTTTTTTTTTGCTGCAAGCGAATTCGCAGACTGAAAATCGCTGCTTTCAGGGGCCAAGCTCCTTGTTTAGAAAACATTTATTTACAGCATGTACAAAACACAAAGGTTTCATACCATTCCAGTAACAGGGCATATACACCTCGGCACATCTATATTTCACGACTAACATCACTACGTTACAGTGAAGACATTTGCTCTAATATACATGACAATTTTGGCATATATATACACAAGAACTCAATGCGATATCATGATACAATGGTATAACGATACAATAGATGCAATGAAACACGATATAAACCAAATGAAATCATATAAAACAACTCAACGGAAGCTGCTTAGCACCAAGTCGGTCGAAAAATGAGTTGTATTCTTTCGTGTTCCACCTTGACGAAAGAGCACGACCAATGCCGCAGAAACTCTTGCTCCCCGAGGAAGAAAAGCTCCTCGGAGAGGAACGCGAGGATCTCTCGTCTCATTCTCCCTAGTATCGGCCACAAAGCACGCCGGCGGTATTTGGCAGCTACGGCCTCACATCGGTTTCTCCAAAGGCTGAACAGCCCCACAACTATTAACAGAGCGGAAAAGCGGCTACGCGGAAATTGGCCGTTGGACACAAAAGTTCGCACACCCTGTCCCCGAAAACCAGCATTAACCGCACGCCAAAAAAGGCGGGAAACCACACATTCAAACGTCGCATGTCGATTGGTCTCTACCATGACGCAGTTAGGGCAAGTGCAAGTGCGAACCACCTGCCATCACTGCAACCAATCTCGCGTGGGGAGCAAGCCCCTGCCCAACCTCCAGACAAAGTCTCTGAGATGCCCTGGCAACACTGCGGCAGTTATTGGTTTCCAAGCGCGGTTCATTACAGATTGACGCTGCTGGGGCACCAAGGGCCGTAGAAGGGCGGGCATTGTGTCCACCACTTTAGAATCGGCCACCTCTATCTCTGGGCACGAAGCTTCCAAACGTCGGTGAAATGCCAGAAGGGCTCGATACAAAGATGGTAACTCAGTTGATTGGGGACCTTGGTTTATTTGACTATCCGGCAAGAAGACACGTAGTGAAGGCCCCAGATGGTAGCGAGCCAGTGTCTGAGCGGGCATGCCATCATTGCTTAGTATTCGCAATAGAGTGCGGAGGCACAATGTAGAAGCCGTGACGGAAACGTCGGGGAATGCAAAACCGCCTTGATCTCGCGGTTGAGCTAACGCTGGACGCGATAACAATTCTGTGCCACCAGACCAAAAAAAATGAACTGATGCAGCTTTGCACTTTCCTGCAGACGTGGAGCGGTGGTTCAACATAATGGAAAAGGTACCAAAATTTTCCTAGGTACACCGTTTGAGTTAAGTATCGGTGTTCCAAGAAGGGGAATTCGAAGTACCTGGCTGCTTTGATATCACTTAGAAGAGTTTGTACAACGGATGACCAGATGATATCCTGTATACCAAATGCAGTGAAACTAACTCCGAGTTTTGAAATCCCAGGAGACCACTGTAAAGGCGACGTGATGTTCATACGACCGCTGGGATTGCCAATGAAAAAATACTGGCTTTTAGAAAAGTTTAACCTTGCACCAGAGATAATACCAAAATCATTGAATGTATCAAGAGCATGCTGCAGCGACTGTTCATTATGTTATATAGAGTAATATCATCTGCATGTGCAGAGACATTTACTTGAGTGTTACCAGGTAGAGGTAAGCCACGAATCTGCGGGTGATGTTCAACGGCCCTTAAGAAGAGTTCTAATGCAAGGATAAATAACACTGGGGAGAGAGGACACCCTTGACGGACCCCACGCGTGACTCTAAATGCGTGACTCTCACGGGAATCTAAGTAAAGGGTACTTTCTGAATTAGTGTACATCGCGTGGATGAGGTTAATGAACTTATCCGGGAATCCGTATGCATGTAAAACATTTAGTATGTGGCCATGTTCTACGAAATCAAAAGCTTTCTTTTAATCTGATGAAACCAACAGTCCTTGCGCACATCGGCTAGTGGTGTATTGAATGATGTCACGCATTAACCACGTATGGGTGTGTACTTCTCGGCCCGGAACAGAACAGACCTGGTGGGGAGCAAATAATGTTGGAAAAAATGGACTGATTCGGCGCACCAAAATGTTGCCTAAGAGCTTGTAATCAACATTGAGCAGGGTAATAGGGCACCAATCTTCTGGTCGAGTGGACATTGGGTCTTTCTTGAAAACAAGTGTTATACGGCCTTTGTGGAAAGAGGGACTGACTGGTCGATGTTTACATCACGTGTTGAGGACGCTTGCCAAGAAGGCCTCGCCTGCAGCCTGGAAAATACTATAGCGGAAGCTATGCAAGCGTCCAAATGTAAATTACCATTTTTGTCTAAAATAACACAGTTTGACATCAAACTGGAAAGATTACGAGCTATACGAAGGCGTGCTGAACGACGATACAGACGTACGCGATCAATTAACGTTTTGAGGGAAGCAAGGCGGCTCCAAAAAAAATTCAACGACGCATTTAGAAGCTGGAGAGCGAACGCTGGAAAGCATTCTGCGAATCTCTAGACCCTCATAAACAGTTCGTGGTCTTCGCTCCTCTCCGCAACAACGGCACCCTTTTAAAGCTTTAGCAATCCATCATGGAAAAACAGAACTCGAGGTGGCTGAAGAATTTTGCACGAGAGTTGCCGGGAATATTATGAACGAGAGCATCGACGTCGTGATCGTTCCTGAGACGCGATTACCAAAATTGGACATTCCATTCACCACGAAAGAACTGGAAGGTGCGTTAGTCGCTTCTAAGCGCAAGTCATTGTCAGGTCCTGATGGTATTACTTATAGTGCGTTGGGACACCTTGGACAAAAAGCCAGAAAAGAACTTTTAACGTGCTTCAACAACTCCTGGCTCAGCGGCAGTGTTCCCAGAGAATGGAAAATAAGTCGAATAATACCACTTTTGAATTCGGGAAAATCACCATTGGACTTGACAGCGTATCGCCCTATTGCCCTCGCAAGCTGCCTCGGAAAAGTGATGGAAAGAATGGTTCTATTTTGTCTCGCGTGGTACTTGGAACGATACACCAAATACCCTTCTTGCATGGCAGGCTTTCGTCGGGGCCGCTCCTCCATCGACTGTGTCCTTGACTTATCGACATTTGTTCAACAAGAAAAAAGTCGCAAGCGCATATCAGTGGCACTCTTTCTTGACGTGAAGGGTGCATATGATAATGTAGCTCACGATGCCATCCTCACTTCTCTCGCAGCAATGGGCATTGGTGGACGAATGTTTCAATGGATAAAAGATTATATAACTGGCAGGGGTTTCTTTGTGCAAACATATGAGGGTACAACTGCTGAACATTACACCTACTGCGGGGTACCTCAGGGAGGTGTTTTAAGCCCCACATTGTTCAATGTTGCCCTCATTGGTCTGGTGAAGGTTCTGTCAAAGTCGGTGTGCCTATCCATATACGCCGATGATATTTGCCTCTGGAGTGCTGCAGTTACTCACCCTCAGGTGCGTGCACGAATACAGCGGGCAGCAACCCTCACAACAGCCTACCTTCAGAAACAAGGCCTAACTATATCAACTGTGAAGTTGATGGCGTTTACACGCAAACCAATGACGCCATACCCTGTTTACATCAATGGGCAGAGTGTCAAATATGCACGGACGCATCGTTTCCTGGGCATAATAATCGACAGAAGTCTCTTGTGGAGCCCACATTGTGCGTACTTGAAGAAGAGACTGCTATCTATTGTGCATATAATGAAATTCATGTGCGGGAAAGCATGGGGAACTTCTGTGGCCTCCATGCTACAGCTGTACAGGGCCCTATTTCTGGGTCTATTGCGCCACAGCTTGCCGGTACTGACTAACACTTGCAAATCCAATACTCATTCATTGGAAAGTTTGCAGGGTCAGGCACTGCGTATCTGCCTAGGACTGCCCCGATGCGCTTCTACTTATGCCACAATCATGCTTGCCAAAGACCATCCGGTGAGGACATATAGAGTTGTAGATTGCGTCAGAGCGCACATTCGACATGCTAGCCGTGTCCCCGACCACCACTTGGCCCTTCTACCCTCCAGAAGACTACGTGCTACGTTTTCAGACGTCATAGCCAAGCACCTAAACAGCATTCCATCAGGATATACGCCAGCTGTGAGAATGGCATGTCCTTTGTGGTGCCTCGACCAGCCGCAAGTACGTCTAGAAATTCCGGGAATCAAAAAAAAAGCAGTCACTCCAGAGTAGCATTGAAGCAAGCAACACTGCTATTATTACATGACTTATACTTAGACCGAACGCAGACATACACTGATGGGTCCGTCTCGTCCAGCAGCTCATCAGGTGCCGCTGTAATTCTGGCTGCAGCAATGACAATCAAGTTTAAGTTGTCGCATATGACTACATCTACGGCATCAGAGCTTGCTGCTATAAGGGCTGTTTTACAATATCTCGTTCAAGAACGTCCAGGAAAATGGGTCATATTCTGTGAATCGAAGGCAGCGCTTCAGAGTTTGCAGTCTGCCAAGCGTAGGAGGAGTCATGACCAATTGATACAAGAAATAAGACATTGCCATCATGAAGCTGTAGCACGAGGGCATGATATTATATATCAATGCCTGCCTGGACATATCGGTATTACCGGAAATCAATTAGCCAATGATGCAGCCCGCTCAGCCCATGAAGGAACCCGTGTAGTTTCAATTCCTCTATCAAGGATTGATGCAGCAAGACAACTTTACCTGCTGGCTCGTGATCTCACACGCAAGTTCGGGTCGTCTACCAGCTTCCAAAGGTGTCAATTTTATGAACTGGATCCTTTTGGTAGCTTTTGCTCAAGCTAAAGCTACCATCACAACTTTCCCGCTCCGATGCGACACTGTTATGCCGCCTTTGGTTGGGTGTTGCATTTACAAAGGTGTACTCCTTTCGCATTGGTATGGCAGACACTCCTACATGCGACTACTGCGGAGCTGAAGAGACCATCGAACACGTCCTGTGCAGCTGCGCTTGCTACGACACACAGCGATGCCAGCTCCGGATGGTTTTGAACCAACTTGACCCCGGACCATTTTGTGCGCAGAAGATACTAGGACCTTGGGCATCTGCCTCAGTAGCGCAGAAAGCAACTAAAGCACTGCTACTTTACCTAAAGTCAACAAACCTGAGTGACCGCCTGTAGACTGTGTGTGCTCTCCGAGTGTGCTCGTGATTGTGTGTACCTTCTCATCTCTCTGCAACCTCTTTTCTCCCCTTTATCCCTTCCCCAGTGCAGAGTAGCAAACCGGATGTGCGTCTGGTTAACCTCCCTGCCTTTTCTTGCATCTTTATCTCTCTCTCGCTCTTGTGGAAAGAGGTTGCAAGTGTAATATCTTTGAAACACTTGCGAATGACGCGTGACATAGTTGGACCAATGATAGGCCAGAACTGTACATAAAACTCTGCAGGGAATCCGTCAGGCCCTGGGGCCGATCCCTTTATCATTGCGTCTAATGCGCCTTTGATTTCGTCATCGGATGACGGTGATAGGAGGACGTCATTTGACATGTTGGAATCATGAGGTAAATCTTTTAGCAGAGGATGCGAAGAAACGGATCCTGGGTAACAGCCATTAGCTCCAGATTGAGCTATTGACTCAAAGTGTTGAGTGAATTTCTGAAAGTCGCGCGTACCCGCAGCCGCGGGGGTGATAGAGTTCAGCGAGTGGGCAGGCGAGCCTGGTGGACAAAGCAGAGCTCTGCGTGCATACCTTAGCACCTCGGGGTGCGCACACGGTGCACGTCTACAGCGCCAAGCTGCAGCCGAGAGTGAAGAAGCGCGCATAATGCGTTGGTACCGTTCAACGAGCTCCTCTTGCCATGCCCGCATTACAGTGGAAGGACTGGGATCTCGATTGGCAATGCGTATCTTCTGGATTAACAATGACGCACCTTTCGACATACGGGTGCAAAGTCCTCTGCCCGACGCACTGCAATGATGGCGCCACTGTTCTTTGAGGCGATCCCAATCAGCTACATTCGCCCCAATGAGCGATGCGCGTAACGCTCGGGATAATTTCTCCGTAGCCTGAGAGTCCTGGAGGACGCGGCAATCGAGACGACATGGTCTGTGAATCGTTGGCGTCCCCGCTGGCAGGCGGAGACAGAACATAACCAGCCGATGGTCGCTAATGTACACAGGTGTCGGTGGCAATGACATTACCCTGGTGTCGTGAACGTAGGTAATGAGACTGGGGGATGCATACACGCGATCAATTCGGCTGCTCGACGCTGCTCGACGCTGCTCGACGCCAAGAATAGGCATAATTACTGCCATGCACACTTCGATGAATGTCACTCAATACCAATTGCTGCACTAGACGTTAGAGTTCTCTGGCATTCCAGTTTGACCGGCCGCGACCCGGACCTCCAACGTCTGCGTGTGAGTCTAAGACACAATTGAAATCCCCTAAAAGTACCACATGTCGGGAATTTAAAAGGAACGCATCAAGAGATTGGAAGAACGTGTTTGAGTTTTCGCGTGCCGCTGGGACATACACGGCAACAAATCTTATTCTTAACAAAAAAAAAAGGTGCAGTCGAACGCCAGCACGCGTCCGAAGGCTTCGAAGGAAACATGATGGTCACGTAAAAGACCTCGGTTAAAAATAATGACTCCGACGCCAGTCGAACGCGTGCTGGCGTACGAAAAGAAACAATCAAAATTGAATGCGCGCTTGAAAGCGAGTACATCAGAAAGTTTGAAAAAACTTGTTTCTTGCACGAACAGCAAATCACAGTGCACTGAACGTGCAAAAGCCAATACCTTAGCCTGTTTTTGTGGATTTCGGAAATCTTGAACGTTAGAAGTAATAACTTTTACAGTAAGAGCCATGGGGACAATGAAAACATAGTATAGGATCACGCAAATGCAGGGGTACCTTTATCAGGTGCGGGAGCCGATGCTCCGCAAATGGCTGAGTCATTTTTTTCCGGCAATGCAATCCACCGGAGGCTCGGGGCTTCCGGGATCGCGTCGAAGTCCGTAGGGGACTTCTGTCTCTGGTGGGGGCTACTAAGCCACAAGTAGTTATCCGGTGGCGTTTGGTGTCCGGGTTCTTGAGCGAGGATGGTACAAAGACGTCTCCACTGTACTGGCTTATGTCACTGGGGCTGGTGTCCTCGTCCATTTGTAGGGGCGCCTCACTCGCGGTGCTGTTAGAGTCCTCGTAGATGCAGGCGTCGTCGTCTTGAGATGTAGACTTCTCGATGACACCTGAACTTGTGGTCGACAGAGCAGCAACGCGAGGAGCCTCAGATGCAATATTCCCATCCGAGACGCCGTCCTCACGAGGCACTTTGTCTGACGAGAGTTTGGCCTGCGATTCCTCAGAAATGGCCACGGGACGCAGGGAACTTAAGTTTTCAGTACCTGGAGGGATTACCAGGCCCGGAATCGTTGGGTACGCAGTGGGCGTCTGGTGTAGCGTCGCGATTGGCGTACCTTGGTCGTGGTCAGTTACCACGGCTTGCGTTGACGAATCGTCACACTTGTTCTTAGATGGCGTTCCTGGTTGAAGTAGAGGGAAATCTTTGGATGCCGCCTCGGAATTCGATGGCTTGATGGTGCAGGGCACGGTGGCATGCGGGTCCCCACAACGGCGACACGGCAGCGAGCAGCCTCTCCCGTCGTGGCCATAAACGCCGCACCTTCCACAAAACGGAGCTGTGCAGTTCATGCGGAAGTGCCCACTGTCTCCACATCGACGGCACACTCGCTGGATGCCTTTATAGTCACAGGTTACTCGATGGCCCGCGACCTTGAGGTAGTTGGGCACCGGTGATGAAGCCTTTATTTCCATGCGGACGTATCGCGTTCCAGTGGTCACGGTTGGGCGCGATCCCATGAGTCCTCTGGTGATGTGCAGCACCTTCCCGTAAGGAGAGAGTGCTTGTGCGAGGACTTCGCTGGCTACGCGGCACGGCAGGAACAGGATGGTCACTTGGGGTCCCAGGGGTACGATGGCGACGCGCTCTCCTCGGATGATAAGGTGTGACGCGTCAACGATTTGGGCCAGTGCGGCGTCACTGTTGACGGTAACTTGGTAGTTCCGGCCTCCAAAGTGCTGAACGCAGTACACTTCTTCGATTCCTACTATTGAAGACGTCGCGTCAACGACGTCTTCGGGACTAGTGCCCTCGGGGACGACTACGTCGAAGGCCAGCGCCTTCTTCGGGGGCTGGCTTGCCATGACGGGCGTCCGCCAGCTCAGGGACGCCCTGAGACGCTAAAGACGACAACGCTACCAGGCAGTGTCTCCGATGTCTCCGATGTGCGTGGCTTGTGCGTCTCTCGTAGTACGTAACCACCAGTGGCACATACCCGAAATAGGTATAACATTTGACCTCTAAGGTGGTGCCAGTGAGAGATTTCTTCTGTGCGTTGTTTAACAATAAAAAATAGTGCTCAATGTACATGCCAATGGCTGCTAATGGGGAATGAGAGACAGGAGCATTCGGCTTTTAGTCAACGCGCACACTGCGATCCCCATTAGCAGCCATTGGCATGTACATTGAGCACTATCGGACAAGAAAGGGTTGCTAGTTTATACTCGCTGGGTGTAACCTCCTTACTTTTAGAAAGGTTTAGCGAGCGTTGAGCCGCAGGGCCATGAATACAATGAACTACTATATACCATGAATGAATTCGAGGTGGTTAAAGGGGGGAAGCAGATACGAAGCGCAAGCCGTAAGCAATTAAAAGCTGAATCCTCCTGTCTCTCGTTTCACATTAGCAGCCACTGGCATGTACATTGAGCACTACCTGACAGGAAAAGGTTGCTACGTTATACTCGCTGGCCGTTTGGACAATGCTAGCGATACGAAACTTGGTATAGCATAACATGATGTATGACGAGCATAATTGACTAGTCATAACACCAAAATCATGATGTGTTTGTCATGAATGTCATGATTTACATTTCATTGTCATGATGTTCTTGTGGTGGTCTCGTTCACAAGACACGCGTCAAAACTGGTATGGTATGACATGATTGCATGGCGAACACAAGCGACATACTCAAACGTAGAAATCATGACATGCATGTCATGTAAGTCGCGAGTCATGACTATATGCCACGCTCATGATGCGCTCGCAGCCCTCTCGCTAGCTTCACGTATAATAAATTCTGCATTACGTGATGCGAATGGAGGACGAAGGTATGTGACTGGTGGAAACATGATAATCATGAGATGTGTGTCATGCGACATTATGACTACAAGCAACACTCATGATTCCCGCGCAGCCATTTCGCTAGCTTCACAAACACGAAATTGGGATTACGGACGTCAATGGGCGACAAAGGGATGTGACTGGTGCAAGCATGCTAATCATGTGATGCGTGTCATGTAGCAACATGACTATAGGCTACGCTCATGATGCGCTCACGGCCGTCTGGCTAGCTTCACATGTACCAAATTCAGTATTACGCGACGCGAACGGACGACATATGTAAATGACATATCCAAACATGGTGATCATGACATGCGTGTCATGTAACAACATGACTACTTGCCGCAATCATGATGTGCTCGGGACCGTTTTCCTACATTCATATATGCCAAATTTGGTATTACGTAACGTGAATGGATGATGAAGGTATGAGACTGGTGCAAACATAATACTTATGAGATGCGTGTCATGTAAGAGCATGACTACATGCCACACTCAAGGTCAAGGCGTTAATACACTTAGACGTGACCAGGTAAGCGTGTGCCCCAGCGTTCGTTTCGTCACGTCATGCCGGCGATGCCACGCCAGGCGCCGATCTGCCTGGCATATACTCGCAGGCACGCACCGCACTGTGTTGCTTTGACGCATGCGCGTTTGAGCATGGCTGGCGTCCCTTCGTCACAAAAACTCCCAAGCATTTCCCCGAGGGTGAACATGGTTAAGTGCGAATACACGGGGTGATGCCATGAGCGGTATTTATTAATTCGCACTATTATATTTATTAATCACACTATGGTGCCTTTATGGTGGGATGGTTCCTGGGAATCGCAATTTGATCACACGGGGGAGTTTACGTTAACTCACTGGCGAATGCCAACGGATTTTAACTTTACTCCCCCTCACGACCCGCTCTCGACGGGAGACCGAGAGAGAAGGCGGGCGCGCGAGAGAGAGGGGTGCGCACGCAGCTGCAGCGAGCAAGGAGAGCGGAGGAGCGAGCGAAGGGGGAGGGGGTATAAGGCGCGTTACTGACACCGATATCAGCAGCCCCGTGTACATGGACGCGACGGGGGTGGGCTGAGTTGAGTGGCGGGTTCAGCTTACCTCGACGCGCCCGAGTTTATATGAACTCACACGGACGAGTTGAGGTGAGCGGTGATCGCAGCGACGCTTTGCGTCGAGGCGAGCCGAAAGCCCGTCTTCCGGTACCGGTTTCCGCTCCTCCAAGCCTGCGCTCTCGCCGCTGTGGGCTGCGGTTGTTTACGCAGTTGTCGCTCCGCCACCGCGATGGCTGTGTTGGTATTTTTTCTCAGTTTGCACCAGCTGTACTTTATGGTTGTGTTGGTGTCTTGGCTAACACTGCACAACGCGATGGCAGCAGTAGTTCTGTAAGCGCAGGAAAATTACTGGCTGTAAGTGCAGAAAAATGGAGCACGAATCAACAAGCCGGCTTTGGTGCATTTAGGAGGCTGCCGAGGAACCCTCGGTGCAGTGAAGTGCGCTTACGGTCCGCCGTTGACAGCCTTGGGGGCAGCTCAATATAAATAATATTTTCTCGCGTAAAACAAAGATTCGTATTAAACTTACAGAAATAAATATCGTTTCTGCACCCTTTGAAATGATCCAAAGTGTATATTTTTATATAGAGCGCCACACAGACCAATAAGTGCCTGAACATGAGCAATATTGCAAATTTTTCAAAGTTCATGTGCCAGCGCTTCCAAACTATTGTCTTCGCGACTCGTGTTTTTCCCCCACTTACCGTCAACAATGCAAGCAAGCTATGCAGCTGCGTTGTCTCTGGAAAAGTTGAAAAGCTGTAAAAATTTCTGACTTTGGTCAAGAACACTGCATTGCTTCCCCGCAAAGCACATTGGTGAATGCGTTTTAACAAGAAAATGCGGTTCTTTTCCTACCGACTGGAACCGTTTTACCGTGCTGCGTATAATATTTCACTTTTTTGAAGTTTCGTCGCAACCTAACTGCCACCATATTTTAAAAATTAAAATTTTCTTTAGAAAATTGGTTCCAAAAATGAATAGTGTAGTAAAGTGACCAACCATTACTTTTTATAGTGTAATCGTAGATGGTCTAGCGTACTGTCTGGCATATTTGGCGTGGAACGACCCTCATCTCCTCCAAAACCCGAACACTAAACCCGAAAAAACGTTTGAAATGCCTAAGTCCATTCAGGGATTCATGAAACACGAATTAAAAAGAGAGAAACAAACCCTGGACTACGCTTTTCCTCTGGGGGAAATTACATGCGTTGGTAAAGGCAGTTAATTTTTGTGATAAAGTCAATTTACACCACTTGCAGAAAACCCAAAACAAAACTTACAAAGAATAAAATACCCGAAAGTATTTGCCTTTTCATAGTCGAACCTGGCTGTGAAGAACGCAAAATAAATGCAAGCGGAGTTGGAATGCTGCGCATTAGTAGACAATTCTGTGAATTTACGCAAATGTATTCTGATGGCGAGGTGACCAGAAACTTTATTAAAGCGTTCATGTGCACGTATTTGAGATTTCTGGCGCACAAGCCGATTTCCTGCTACGGGCAGAGCAAAATAGCCGGCCGTGAGAACGATAACCAACAAGCTCTCGTAGGACGTGCCAAGCAAGATTTAAACGTAAAAGTGATCTGCATTTACCGCATAACAGAACGATGTCCTCGTTCTGTTATGCTTGCTATCGAGCAAATCACTCAGTTTTTTCTTGTTGACTAAAGCTAGCAACGTCGTTATTTCATCATCTGTCCACACGGTGCGTGGAGCCCGCGAGGATGTCATCGTGCCTAGCGCGCGCGTACCGGCCGACAGAGAAAGAGCAACGTCGGAGTGATGGGGAAGCGGAGACGGCGACGGGCGGGAGAGGTCACGAGCCGTCAACTCAGCGCGACCGGTTATACATGCCCTTTCTGAGCGCGGCGAGTTGGGTGAACCTACCCCCTGTCTCCGGGTTGACGGGACTCGCCGCGACGACTCTCCGCCCCGACGCGTCCGCTTATACATGGGGAGGGCGAGTCCAGAAAACCTGTTTATTTCGACTCAACGCGCCCTCGTCGGGTCAATGTAAACGGGCCTAGCGTCGCGTCCGTGGCTTATTCGGTAGAGCGTCGCGCTGCGGCCCGCCAAGTCCTCTTTCTTTGAAAGATAGAGGGAAGACTGCGGACGCCGCCGACGGCGGTGGACGGTTTGGGGTCGCTTATAAAGTGTATTCACACCTAAAACTAGGCAGATGCGGTGCATTCTGGGCAACGTGGTTGGTGCGAAATGCACATTTCGCACCGGTTGCCGCCGGACTGCGCCGACAGACCCTTGTCGCGTCTGGCGTCAGACTATGGAGTGTTATCGTTTTGCTAGAGCGTCGCTGCACCCAGCGTACGCTCGTCAACGTTATGTCGCGGTATATTGAGCCCTTAATGATGCTCTCCCCGCCGTTTCGCTAGCTTCACATATTCCAAGTTTCGTATTACGGGACGTAAATGGACAACGAAGGTATGCGACTGTTGCAGACATAATAACCATGCGATGCTTGTCATGTAACAGACGACCACATGCCACGCTCATGATGCGCTCGCGGTCGTTTCTCAAGCTTTACATGTACCAAATTCTGTATTAGGTGACGCGAACGGACGACATATGTAAATGACAAGTCCAAACATTACAATCAAGACATGCGTGTCATGTAACAACATGACTACATGCTACGCTGAGAGCAGGCTCGCGGCCGTTTTGCTAGCTCTACATATACAAAATTTGGTATCAGGTGGCGCGAATAGATTATGAAGGTCAATGACACGTCGAAGCATAATAATTATGACATGGAAGTTATATACGGCATAACATACCTCCGCCTCCTGACGTTGTTCTGATTTTAAACTGACATTTAAACATTCCTCATTCGTGCATCGCATATAATCGATTCCCACTATACGTGGGATCTGCCAATTCTTTTTTCTCCGCTAATCGTTGCGCTCTGGTGGTGCAGCCACACTGAAATATTCGTCTGCATGGTGCCTATAGGCACCGCACACTGACCAGACGGAGGTGCGTTGCGCACACTGTCCCGTCTTAAATCGTTTAACATTCGCCGTTAGGCACACGCAGAAAATAGGGGCGTGCTCGCGTCCCCCAGGTATCCCGGCGACATACCGCCGGCAGATGCAGGGCACGAAACGCACGCGTCGCGTTCCATTTTCATTGAGGCCGTCTCGAGGATGCTTTTTATCCGCTAGGCTATGTATTCTGGCTCTGCAGGCAGACTGGCAAACTAGACTTAACGGTGTCTAGGGGCCAGAATACAGTTGTACAGCTCGACCTGGAGTCGGGTTTCACCAGCAGACGCTACCTACGTCCGCCCTGCGGGGCAAGAAAGGGGGGGGGGCAAACAGTTGAAACCCCAGAATTTCCTGATACACACTAGAGAGAACTCTGGCTCTAGTGTTCATGGGAGCTACAAAGCACGGCACTTCAGTGAGCATGGGAATGATGGGTGGTACACACATTTGTCTAATCTTCGTACTTCTGGCCTGCTTCCGGATCCGTGTGTGTTCGCGTCGCTTGGAGCTGTTTTCTCACGAACCAAAAATCAACCAATGTTCAGCGATTGCGCTTCACCATCTTATTTTTTAGGGCTTACCCTTTCGAATTAGGACACAAGATTAAAAAAATGGCAGCATATCCACGGAGTGAATGATGGAGAGTGGGGCGAAGCATTCGTCCGTCCATGCGTCTGTTCGTGCGCCCATCCCTGCGTTCGTTCATGCATCCGCCCCTGCGTTCGTTCATGCGTCCATCCATGCATCTGTCTGTGTTCCCGTTTGTCCATCTATTCAACACTCCAAGTCCCACCATCTCGCATTTTTTTATCATATATTCCCCATATAGAAGCACCGCCACCCATGGGATATTCCAAGGACTAAACGAGAGGTGGCACACGCACACTTTTTACGGCTTGCGCTTCGGGTCTACTTCCCACCTTCAACCCCCTTGAGTTCATGGTCTATACTAGTTCACTGTATTCATGGCACTGTGGCCCAATGCTCGCTAAACTTTTCTAAAACCAAGGAGGTTACGCCCAGCGAGTATAACGTAGCAACCTTTTCCTTCCAGATAGTGCTCAATGTACATGCCAGTGGCTGCTAATGTGAAATGAGAGACGGGAGGATTCAGCTTTTAATTTCTTACGGCTTGCGCTTCGTATCTGCTTCCCCCCTTTAACCACCTCGAATTCATTCATGGTATATACTAGTTCATTGTATTCATGGCCCTGCGGCTCAACGCTCGCTAAACCTTTCTAAACTAAGGAGGTTACACCGAGCGAGTGTAATGAAGCAACCCTTTCTTGTCCGATAGTGCTCAATGTACATGCCAATGGCTGCTAATGGGGATCGCAGCGTGCGCGTTGACTAAAAACCGAATGCTCCTGTCTCTCATTCCCCATTAGCAGCCATTCGCATGTACATTGAGCACTATTCTCTATTGTTAAACAACGCACAGAAGAAATTTCTCTCCGGCACCACCTTGGAGGTCAAATGTTATACCTATTTCGGGTATGTGCCACTGCTGGTTACCTACTACGAGGGAAGCCCAAGCCACGCCATAAGGAGCTTCGGAAGAGGAAGTGATCCTGTTGAGGTCCCTGCGTGTTCCACGTCAGGGACGTCCTCCTCATCTAGCCATGGCGCCATCGACGTCGTGGACGCCCTCGAAGGCGCAGGCCTTCGACGTTGTCGTCCCGGCGGGGACTAGTCCGGAGACCGTCGTCGACGCGACGGCCTCAATAGTTGGCCTCTCAGAGGTACACTGCGTTCAGCACATGGGAGGCATGAACTTCCAAGTAACTGTCAAGAGCATGGCTTCCATGACTTTCATCGTCGACGCTGGCTACCTGACCATCGGTGGCGAGCGTATCCCTGTCGTTCCCGTCGGCCCGCAGGTAACTAACGGCGCCTGCCTGTTTTTACCAGCCTTCGTCTCCAACGAGGTACTCGTCCAGGCTTTGTCCCCATACGGCAAGGTATTGACTGTGACCGCTGGCGTCATGAGCGCAAGACGCGGAGTTCTCACAGGCACACGCTCTGTCCGGATGGAAATGAGTCCCACAAATCGCGTCCCCAACTATCTTCGCGTTTCTGGTCATCGAGTCACCTTCGACTACCGCGGTCTGCAACGTGTTTGTCGTCGGTGTGGCTCTAGTGGTCATTATCGAGCACAGTGCACAGCACCATTCTGTGGTCGCTGTGGTGTGCACGGACACGAAAGCGAAGGTTGCGACCGCCCCTGCCGACGTTGTGGAGATAACCACCCTACCACCGTCTGCCCTGTGCGTCGTTCATATTCTGATGCTACTGCGGGGATCTTTCCTGCCCTACCGTCCGTGTCACCAACGGCAACAGATGAACGAGAACCAGGAGCTGTACTAGAAGAACGCCAGAATCTGATTCTGAGAGCTCCATTAAACGATGAAGAAGTGTGCAGCTTGGCTAACCCGAGCGTGCCACGTCTGCCAATCTCAGCGATAGAAAGAGCCACTGCGATTGACCTTGCGTCTGTCCCAGGCAAACATGTCATGCCATGTTCGACGCCGGCGCAAGCCGAGAAAGAAACGCCGGTAGACACCGAGGCACCAGACTCATCGTTAAACCTAGCAGCTGAGTGCCCAGAAGACGTCGACGTTGCGAAATCTATGGGCGCTGGTGTCTCGCCAGGAGCAGAATTGAAACCGAATGAGCAAAGCCCATTGGATCATTCCGAAAGCCAGGCTCGTGACTTCCTTGAACAAGTAGCAAGACGCCATGGGAGTTCTTTACTGACGCGTATCGACAAGCAATCCGTGATCAAGGTCGTTGGAGGCGGCGACAACGTTAACGCTGCAGCGCTACCATCATCTGATTCGTCCGACATCAGCTTCAGCCTCGAAGTCGACAGTAGCATCGGACTCCCTTCTAGCCCAGACGGATGTGACGTGGGAATGCAAGCCCCGCGAGAGGTCAAGCGTGCTCACAAGTCTGGCACCAGCTCGGACGGCACCCAAGATAGCCGCTCCGAGTTCCAGCAACCGAAGAAACCTCGACCTTCTTCTAGAGGGTCGAATTGTGCTGTGTAGTGTACGTACTCCAGTTCCCCCGGACAGATCCCCGCGGTATACCGAATCGAAAAACACGACCAGGTCAGTGACCCACATTTTTTTCAATATGGCAGACACCCTGAAAATTCTTTCTTTAAATGTTCAAGGGTTCCGTAACCCAGTAAAGCAAGCCGAGGTTATGAGCATAGCCCGCGCAGAACATTGTGATATTCTGTGTTTACAAGAAACAAATTTTTTCACCATTGGCCACGTTCGTGCATTCAAACGCGCATTTAATTTAGACTGTTATTTTTTCTTCGCGATATCTCGCTTCTCTGGAGTTGGAATTATTATTTTTAACCGCGCTCTTCTGCGCAATCATCATGTTTTCGATGAAGGGATCGGACGGGTATAGGCATTTGACTGCGTCCTATCATCCTTCAAGCTGCGTGTTTTGTGTATTTATGGGCCAGCTGAAGCAGTGATGTCTAACGATTTTTTTCGTGAACTGGACGTGTATTTTCTAGACGGTCATCATGTCATACTCACTGGAGACTTTAATTGTGTGTTAGACATGCGAGCTGACGTGCAAGGTCCAGGATGGGGTCGCTCTGATTGGAACGCGCGAGAGCTGCGTCGCCTAGTGCAACATTTCTCTTTGACAGATACGTACAGACTAGTGCATGGACCACAGTATGCCGGGACTTGGCGGCGTAGCACGTCGTCTAGTCGTTTGGATCGTTTCTATGTGCCGAGCGCGCTAGCTTCTTACGTATCGCACTCTGGTGTAGTAACATTACCATCATCGCCTGTTTATATATCAGACCACCGAACAGTGACGCTTGAGGCTCACTTTCCCTTTTCATCATCAGTGAAACCTTGGCGTCTTGACATCCGCATTCTGCACGGCGCGCGTACACGCTCCAGTTTATCTAGAATCTTGCGCGCCTCTCTTTTGGGATGCGGTCCGGAGGTGTGGGACGCGCTCAAGACGCAGTGGCGTTTACACTGCTCAGTAGCAGGGCGGGCCCTTAGACGCGGTACGTCCGAAGAACTAGCGGACACTGCCACAAAGCTGCGTATTGCTCTTCGGGTTAATCGACTAACTCCCTTGATGCGCGCATGGCAGCGAGAGTTAAGGGGTCGTTTTCAACGCCTCATTGCAGCTTCGTCATTGACGGCGGCTGCTTGGCGTTGCAGACGTAATCCTTGTGCTCATCCTGAGGTTCTACGCTTTGCGAAAAGCTTGCTTCTCAACCCGTCGAGTCGACTAGGAACTCCGGCTGCCAGATTCTTACACACTGCCTTACCGCCGACACGTGATCAATCAGTTTTCCTAGCTCACTTTGCCATCATGGCTCGTACGACAATGTCATCACATCGCGGTACCACCGAGACAGCCACAATGTTAAGTAGGCTCCCTCAAATTTCATCTGAAGTAGCTGAACAACTGTGCACAAGTCCGTGAGCTGACGAAGTGAAAGAGGCGCTGTCTTCCATGAAGTGTGGCTCGGCCCCCGGGCCGGATGGGTTGCCTGTTGAGTTTTATTTAACGTTTTGGGACGACATTGGTGCTCTTTTCACCTCTGTTATTTGCCGCTGTTTCGAGAACTTTAAATTTCCTGATAGCTTTCGCGATGGTCGAATTGTTTTAATACCTAAACATGACCCATCGTCAGTTCGCCTAGAGGAGTGGCGACCAATAACGCTCCTCAACGTTGATTATAAAACTTTCGCGGCAGTTATCACTCGGCGTTTGAGAAGCCTGATGCCCTTCTTAATAGGTCATCATCAGGCGTGCTCTATTCCTGGAAGAGAAATCCACAGTCTCTCCTTTGTTACGCGCGATATAGTTGCGTACACGTTAACAAGATCAGCTCGGGGACTCTTGGTTTCACTTGACCAGGAAAAGGCATTCGATCGCCTCGAACATAGCTTTATATTTAGCGTAATGGCAGCATTTGGCTTCTCACAAAACTTCGTCGAGCTTCTCAGAAACGCATACCGAAATATACGCAGCACGTTATTTCTTGATGGTTTAGAGAGTGCGCCATTTCCGGTTACCCGTGGTGTTCGCCAGGGGTGTCCTTTATCCCCTGCACTTTTTGTATTTAGCCTCGAACCATTCCTTCAATCGCTAATCGCTGATCCTTACGTTAGAGGCCTTCCTCTTCCAGGTAGTGGTACTGTGACAGTGACAGCATTTGCTGATGACATCACGTTGTATTTGAACAATGAGGACAGTTTATCCCGTAGCCTACGACTTTTTACTACGTATGGCACGATTTCAGGTGCTGCGTTAAATTTTTCCAAATGTCGATATTTATTCATTGGTTCACCAGACGCAAGTCTAAGTTCCTTTTTCGGTCTTCAAAAAAGTGACTCTATTCGCATTCTGGGGCTTGATTATACTTGCTACGGCATATCAGCCTCCCTGTGGAATTCAGTAGTCGAAGATGTAAAACGACACGTCCGGTAAGCACAGGAGTATGATTTACCGATGCTCGAAAGAAGGTATTTAGCACAGACGGTGTTTTGCGGCCGTGCATGGTATATATCTCATGTCTTACAGCCCCCATTACAAATCACCAGGTCGTTGCAATCCCTCATTGGCTCTTTTTTCTGGTCAGGTGGAACAGAGCTGGTTTGCCGAGCAGCTCTTGGGCAACCAAGAAACTGCGGTGGATTCGCATTCCCATCCGTCTCTGTTCGCTGCCGGCTACTTGCCCTACGATTCTTACTTCGGTTGTTTCATGGTGATCAGTGCCCCACGCGTGATCTTGCCTGCTATTTTTTAGGCACCAAGTTACGCTATTTACTACCAGATGCACGGCATAATTCTGCACCGCAAACACTTCAAGTACCTGCATTTTACTCAACGGCAGTTGCATATTATCGACACGCGCAGCAGGTTTGTCCCGATGTGGAAATTCTTGAAAGCCGCATTGTAGATACAACGGCGGCCCTTCTGCTTCCTCTGGTTCCTCCAGCCCGTCTAGCTCGATCGAGACATGTCTCGTGGAGCGCGATAACGACATTGTTTTTGCCTGGTCACCTCCGTGACTTTATGTGGCGTCTTGGATGGAGAGTACTCCCAACACGGGACAGACTGGAGAGCTGGGGCATGGTCGCATCTTCCACTTGTCCTAACTTCCCGTTACAGGAGTCTAACCAGCATATGCTGCAGCAACGTGTCATTGCAAAGGTGTTTTGGAAGTCAGTTAACACTAGTTTTCGTGGCCTAAGTTTTAATCGCTTTGTAACATCTGGTCGCTGCTCGCGTAGTCGCTTTGCACGCCTTCTAATAGCTGCGGGAGCTTTTTGTTTATGGCGTAATAGGTGCGAAGCTGTTGCGGCAGGTCATCGTCGTCGTGCTCTTTTTCCGATTCTGGAACGCCTCTACTCTGAACTCTTATTGTTTCTGTCGGAAGAATTGTTCTTCCTTGGGGAGGAAGAATTTCTGCGACAATGGTCGTGCCGCTTTCTGTCCGTAGTTGACAGACGCGTTCGATTAGTCTTCCACCTGGCCTGGTTCCTATAGCCAGGTCACCTGTCAATGTCTGATTGGTGCATGTAATCACTATGTGTTTACTATTTTTATGTGTTTGTGTGTGTTCCATATGGGTGTGAGCTCTCCTATATATGCACTTCATTCTAACGCTGTAAGTTATGTAACTTTTATGAATATTGATACCTGTTGTACATATTTTTTAACATCTTCACCAAGTCTTGTAATTCTGTACATATATCATCATGTACATTGCCCATATTGTGATTAGTGCGTTTATGTAGTGTATGTACAGTTATTAGTACAATGGACGTTGGACATCCCACGGATTTGGAAACTTTAGTTTATATGTGTAGTGTATGTTGTGCTTTGTTTTTTGTTTGTTATTGTGCCTGTTATACAGACGCTTGTCTCTTAGGTTTGTTGCGTCCCATGAAAGAATAAACTTTTTCTAAACAGGAGCTTCGCCCCTAAAAGAATCTGTTCTTTCTTTCAAAACAAAACCGAAACCAGCAACAAACGTAGCCGCAAGTGCCATTCGCCGCCTGCAAGTACAAAGACTAGGCAAATCCGTGTACTACCCATAATTACCCTGGTCACTGAACCATCGCAGTGACAGAGTCCCCTCTAGTTAATTTTAGGAAACTCTGTGGTCGGAACGAGACGCAAGCATGCGGCACGATACGCGTGGCGCGGGCATGCGCAGTGGGGGTGGGGACATCGCCGCCGACGCATTTAAAACGCTCCGCATTTAAAACTTCCCTTACGACAACGTTTACTTCACGATCATGGCTGAAAGTCGTAGCGATGGAAACGGGATGCTAGACGTCAATGTGGCTGCGTCCACGTCAAACGGTGCTATATCAGTGAAATAGCAATGCAAATTATACTAGCTGTTATATATCACTACACAATAACCACTACGTTTGTGAAGACATGTTTAACTTTTGTTTTATACTGACTCCAATGGTGGAGAGATCTGTCATGTTTTTTATTTCAATAGTCAACCACTCTTCATTGTCTTGGTCCTCAGTGCCACTGAATCAAGGGAGTGACATGTTCATAGAGTTAATGGGGATGAAAATTGAACGCGACGATTCGCCGTCTTGATTGTGGTGGCAGTTGTACAAAGTTTGAAAAATTACTATTTTACTGACAACTGAGAACGCTTTTATTACCTTCTGCACTCAAATAGCTTTTCTGTACAAATAATAACAAAGAATACTCTTTGTATAATTTATAAGGCCGTATAAAACGAAATAAGTTTCAAAGCACCAGGTCCTTTCGATATGGCAGCTGGCCATTCGCATAGCAGATGACACCATCGTCGTCTGCTTCTGCTGTCATGGCTGTCCCCATGCTCTTTGGAGCGGCTGCCTCTCTCAAACTCTCTCAATTTCACATAGTACAATGCAGTAAACTCCTCCCTAGAAGCTCAAAAGTATCCTGCGTACTTACTTCAGTAAGTGAGTGCCGCCGCAAGGAGGCCGAGCCAAACGACAACGCTGATCACACAGACTTGTGGCAAGAAATTGTTTTATTGCGAGTCTATCGAAGTTCACATAAAATAAAGGCCACGCAAGTGATGCTTTAGCATGTACAGCAGTGAACAATATGCATGCATCAGCGTCCATGTGCAAACAAGATACGTACTACGCATAGTCCCAACGCAGATTTCCGGAGCACAGAAGCTGTCCAGCGCTGGCTGATATATCAATCGCACTGCACGAAACATTCGCTGCCGTAAGTAAAGGTATACGGCTAACATTTCTGTACTTTTGTAGCTCTGTGCATTTCAGCATTTCTGTAACAACTCGTTGACAGCATTTGGTGAAATTTCTGTAATTATAATCAACGTATCCGCGCAACTTTCTTGAGAGAGAGAAGAAACTTTATTCAAGTGTCCCTGCTGAGGTCAAAGGTGGCGGGGGGCCGGGAGACGGGCCCCTTTGTAACCCCCTTCCTCAGGTGGCGGCCAGGCCTTGAATCCGGGCGGCGTCTTCGGCCAGCCGGACAGCCCAGAGCTGATCCTCCGGGCACGTGCTGAGCAGCGAAGCCTCCCACTGCTCAGCCGTGGTGATTGTGAATGTAGGGTTCGTGCTGTGTTTAACTGAGTGAGTAGAATCGGGGCAGGCCCATATAATATGGTCGAGCTCAGCGTTAGGCGCACCGCACGTTTTGCATTGTGGTGTGTGAATAGCGGGGTAAATACGGCTGTACAGTGACGGACAGGGGAAAGTGCGCGTCTGTAATAGACGCCAGGTAGTGGACTGCTGCTTATTAAGGCACTTGTCTGGTGGTGGGTACTTAAGTCGGGCCTTGCGGTAATACATTAGGATTCCTCCAAAGGTAACCATTCTTTCCCTCGCATTGTCGCGAAACGGGGAGACGATCATCTCTCGCTCAGCCGCGTCAGGTCGCGAGGGGTGGTGCTCTATTAGATGACGCGCCCGGTGGACGAGAGCTCGGGCGGCGTCATGAGCGTGTTCGTTCCCCGCAAGCCCTGAGTGGCCCGGAGTCCAGATGATCTCAACGCGGTGACGACGTAACAGAGGTGTACTTGTGAGAATTCGGAGCGCCGGTTGGGAGATCAAACCTTTGGTAAAGTTGCGGATGGCAGTCTTGGAGTCGCTGATGATGCAGGATGCTTGGGTTGAAACGTAGGCGAGAGCGATGGCTGCTTTTTCGCCTTCTTCTGGTTTGTTTGCGCGAATGGTGCCAGTTGCGGTAATTATGTACTGCGGTCCGGTGGCGACAGCGAGGGCCATGGCCCGATGCGTAGGATATTCCGCTGCGTCTACATACGCCACGTACGTGGCTTTCGCGTAACGCTTGCCTAGTTGCTTGGCGCGGTCTACTCGTCTTTCCACGTTATATTCAGGGTGCATATTGCGTGGTATGGGGGAATCACGAAAGTATCGCGAATGTCCGAAGTAATTGAGAGTTTCTCGCCAAACTGGGAGACGTAAGGTATGCCGAGTGAGCACATCAGATGACGTCCAGTAGGAGTTTGGCCTAATCATTCGTGGTGCGATATACGTTGGGCTTCAATCAATTCGTCTATAGTATTGTGAAGTCCTAGGTCATTGAGTTTCGCATTGGGCGTAGACACGGGGAAATGCAGCGCGCACTTGTAGCAGCGCCTGATCATTATGTTTAGCTTTTTCTTGTCGGTGAGCGTAAGTTTCATAAATGGAGCAACGTAAAGGATTCTGCTTATGGAGAAGACGGTCACCAGACGTATGAGATTGGCCTCTTTCATGCCGTGCTGTTTATTGGCGATGCGGGAGATGAGCCTAGTAGTCTGATAGACATGATGGTGTAGTAGTTGCATTGTTTCCGAATTGCCGCCGTTCTGCTGAATGCGGAAGCCCAATACGCGAATGGTAGGGACTGTACGTATAGGGTGATGTTGCACATGCAGATTTATCATGGGAAGGTCTCTGCTGTAGGGAGATCTAAGTCGATAGACGAGTAACTCAGACTTTTGGGGCGAGCAGGACAATCCTCGTTGTTCAGCGTAAGCTGTGATTCTATCAATCGCTAATTGAAGTGCATCTTGTATCTCTCCGTCACTACCTCTGGAAATCCACAAGGTGATATCGTCCGCGTATATGCTGTGGTGGAGGTGGGGGATATCTTCTAGAAGTGGCGGATGGTGAAGCATGGCCAGGTTGAAAAGGAATGGAGAAAGGACCGACCCCTGTGGTGTCCCTTTCCCACCGAGAGTGATGGAAGGTGCAGGCAAATCGTTGACCGAGAGTGTCGCTGTCCTGTCCGTTAAAAAGTTGCGGATGTAGCGGTAGGTACGGGCGCCTACGTTGAGCGTGGCCAAGGCGGCAAGGATGGATGAATTTAGCACATTGTCAAATGCCTTGGTCAGGTCTAGCCTCAGAATAGCACGTGTCCCATACCGAGAGCCGTCTTCACCGTCAATAATGTGACTCTTCAGTTGCAGCATCACGTCTTGTGTCGATAGTTTAGGGCGGAATCCGAGCATTGTAGGTGGGTAGAGGGCATGTTCTTCCATGTACCTTTGTAGTCGAGTGTGAATAACATGCTCGAGTACCTTGCCGACACAGGATGTGAGAGATATCGGCCGAAGGTTCTCGATAGTGAGTGGTTTTCCTGGTTTAGAATGACTGTGGCGGTTTTCCATGTTGTTGGTATTTCTCCCGACTCCCAAACCATTTACAGATAAGATGTGAGCGTTTCAAGTGATTCTTCGTGAAGGTTTCGTAAGATTTTATTTGTAATTTTATCCGGGTGAGGCGCTGATTGGGGTCTCAGTTGTGAAACTGCGGACCTCACTTCTGCTTTTGTAATCTGGGAATTGAGGGCTGGATTATCAACCCCATTATAGCACGGGAGATTAACCGAAGTAGCACTGACAATGTACCGACTAGATAGGTCTTGGATAAGGTCTTCATTGGTACCTGTATAATTGTGCAGAGCGGTGATTAAGGAGTGGCGCTGAGCAGTCTTTGTCGATGTTGGTTCTATCATACTACGTAGAATATTCCACGTTTTGGGCACGTTAGGTAAGCGTTCCATAACGTTACAAAGCTGATGCCAGTTCTGGCGGGAGAGTTGAAAAGCGTAATCTTCAATTTGACGCGTTAATATAGAAATGCGTTTGCTTATTGAGCGGTTCAATTTGTGGGAGTTATAGCGCTTGCGCAGACCAGCGAGGGCCTCCCGCATGTGCAGCAGCTTGGTGTCTACCGTGTCGCCTACGGCGTCTTCTGGGGGAGTCTTGGTAGCACACTTAACGTCTCGTAGTAAGGAAGCTGTCCATTGGTCGATCGAGGTGGCAGATTCTGGAGAGGCCGTTGCCCGCAATTCGCGGAAGACATACCAGTCAACGAGGGCAAGCTGTTTGGATTTCCTGCGCTGCGGGCCAGCCTTGACGATTGTTTGTATTATGTAGTGGTCGCTGCCTAGATGTTTATGAAGGTTGGACCACTCTGCATGCGTAATGTTCGCAGTGAAAGTGAGGTCAGGAATGGTGTCTCTGGCAACGCTGTTGCCCAACTGCGTAGGGTATGCCGGGTCTGTGATAAGGGTTTAGCCAAGATCGTGGGTGTCTTGCCACAGCATTCGCCCTTTTCTGGTGTCGTGAATGTAGCCCCAGGCGGGTGAGGGAGCGTTAAAATCCCCTACCACGAGGAGGGGGGAATTCTTGCCAACTTCTTGACATAAGATAGGAACTTGTGAAAGCGATGTGGTTGTCGTGGGCTGCTGTAAACATTGACCAAGAACATACTGGTGGATGTCCGGCGAGATGAAGAGAGGATTTCCAATATAATGTGTGGCACTGTATCAGAGAGCGAGGGGTGTTGAATTACAGGGATATTTCGTTTCACGAGGGTGGTAAGGCCTTCGCGACTGTCAGGGGCATGAGTAGCCGTAAAGGAGGCGGATCCGACCAGCTTAGCCTGTCCGCCTGATTCCTGTAAACCAATAATATCTGGTGTATCTGTTTTTTTGAGTGTGGATAGAAATTGTTGTAGCACGCTCCTCTTACGGCGGTAGCTACGGCAGTTCCACTGCCAGATGCTGTATTGAGTGTGTGGATTACTCTTGGCCATCTTGGTTAATGCGGCCATAAGGCTTCTGATGCGAGTGTGAGCGAGAGCGATGTGTACACCGCTCAAGCTCCGTGACTCTGCTCTTAATTGTAGCCGGCAAGAAGACTCGAAAGTGTGGCTTCAAGGTTGTTCTGTATAATTGTCGCTCGGGTTTCCAGCTTTCCGTCGAGCATTAAGGTGAGTTGTTGCTCTAACTTTGCTGTGAGGATTGAATCGAGGGATCGCTCTAGCGTTTACGCGATGGTCTGTTCAAGCATTATCGGTAACTGCCGTTCAAGTACGGTTTGAATCGTCTCGTGGAGTTGCTGCTGCGGTACAGATTCTACAGGCAAGATGGGTGATGAGGCGGTAGGTGGTTGCGACGATGGTGCGGCTGGTTCTTCTGTATCTGGAGCCTTTCGTTTAGGGGGTAGGGGGTGGGGGTGGTATTGGCTTGGAGGTTAGCAGAGTGAATCAAAGAAGAGGACGGAGGTTGCTGGGCAAGTTGTTTCCGAAGAGCAGTGTTTTTAACGCGAAGTTCTTGTACTAACGTACGGAGTAAACGCAGCTCCAGTGTGATAGTACTTAACATGGTTTCTGTATTAGGTGTGGTCGTGTGTGTACTTGTAGGTGTTGTATTATGTATAGGAGCAGGTTGGGAGGCAATGCTAGCCCAGCTTACCGTAGGAGTGGCGAGGGTTAGACTGGGTTGCCGCTGTTGAAGGGGGGGACCATCCGAAGCCTCGGGTGCCGCAGATCCCAAACGGAGCTCCTGGGGCTGATTCTTGCGTCGCTGCTTTGATCGGCTGCGTGAGCCACAACGCTTCGAGGTTGGAGTGGTACTGCGGGAGCGGGGTGTCGCAAGGCTTCACCTCTTGGCGTTCCGGATGAGCATCTTGCGTGGAAATCATGGTTGAGAGGTACTGTTGTTGTTGGAGCTTAGCTTTTTCTTGGCGACGATAAATGAGAAGGCGAAGTGTCTGGTAGCGTTGAGGACAGGTTTTGTCACTTGTCTGGTGGGCTTGGCCGCACAGAAGACACTTAAGGGTGCATGGATGAGCAGTAGCAGGGTTGGCTGTGCCACACAGCGTGCAGATTACGGCATTTGGTTTGGGGCAGACATCCGAGCTGTGGCCGACTGCCCAGCATTTGTCGTAGACGTCGGTGCGCTTCTTATGCAGGTAACCTTTGTATTCGGCTCCTCGATAGTAAACATGGAAAGGGACTTGGTTGTCATAGAATACAATGAGTACCGTGTTCGTCTTTCCCATTCGGCGAGCTTGTAGTATCGTGGTCTTGCGGTCATTAACAAGACTTGCCGAGATGTCTTCAAGAGAGTCGTAGGGGGGAATATTGTGATCACTCCCTTTGCTGTGTTCTCAGGGGAAGTAACGTCGGCTTGAACGTCATAGGTTCCAGTTTCCACCTGTAGTTTGGAGATCCGACTTTAGATTTCTGCGTTGGATAGATGAGGTGTGCTTACTACGATGAGATTAGCTTCAACGAATGTGCAGTAAATGTCCTCTTTGAGTAGCGTTGCGTGCAGATCCACTTCGCATGGAATAGCATCGCGCAGTTGTGCTTCCCCCACTTTGGAGATATTGAGTCCGTCCCTCGGGCGAATCATAGCTTTTACGTGATCATCTGGCAGACGCGGTTGCCTGGGCTTGCGAGGGAGACGCTTGGCAGATCCGTTCAGCATTGGGGACGCGCTTCCCTGGCCAGTTGGCGATGCCGGAGCGTTCGAGGCATGCTTGCGTTGCTTGTTTCGGTGGCTAGAGATCCATCCAGCTTCGAGGGTGGCGTCTTCAGGGGCGATCTCAGTTCCTTCGACTTCGACCACTTCCATGGTTAACACGGCTGCGATTTCTGAAGGTAGGGCTCAACGCGGGTGAATCAGATGGAGTTGGGTGGCACCGGCGTCGCGGCGAGGAGCAGCTGTTGTGGCAGCCGCCACGCCAGCGTCGGGCGGCGCGAGCAGTGCGAGTTCGTCGTTGCGGTTAGCGTCTCTATCACCTGTGTCAGGAAAAGCTCGCTCACCAAAAATCTTCCGTGTACTGTAGTCGGGGGCTAGTTGTATTGGGTGCTGGGGTGGTTCCAGTCGTCGACAAGGGCGATTGAAGATATCCAGAAGTAGGGGTTCAACGCTGCCTCTTCCATATGCAGGAGTGAGTGGGTGTGCTGCTGCTCTGCATCATGTCTAAGGCGTCTCTTTATGACTCAACTTTCTTGAGCAGTACGGTTAGATTGCTTGTTCTCGGGTTCACACTGCCAGCTAAAGCAGACCACTTTCCAATCTTCTACGCGTTCGCACTATTCATGCCTATAAATGCCTAAAATATAAATGAGAAGCAGTTTTTATGCGTACCGTTATCAATTCTTACAAATAAAATCATGAAAAAAATGACAGCATATCCACGGAGTGAATGATGATTGGTGGGGCGCAGCGTTCGTCAGTCTGTCTGTCCATTTGTTCTTGCGTCCGCCTATCTGTTTGATCCTTGGTGCATCCGTCCGTTTGTTCATTCGTCTGTCTGTCCGTCCATCTCTTTTTGCGGCCATCCCTCTGTCTGTCCGTCCATGCGTGTGTCAGTCTGTTCGTCCGTCCATATGTCTAGTGAAAACTCCAAGCACAGCCATCTCACATCTTTTCATCATGTATTCAGCATATATAAGTGCCCCCATCCAGTAGACATTGTAAGGACCGCTATTTCGGGTATGTGCCACTGGTGGTTACGTACTACGAGGGACGCACAAGCTACGCCATAAGGAGCTTCGCCCACAGAGAAATAAAAAAAATTAAGAGTGGACACTCCCGTAGACCCCAGCGGCCCAATCGACCATAGCACACCTGGTGGTTGGTGAGAGCAAGTGGCGTGCGCTTCCTGTTTTGGTTTCACTGGCGCAAATTTTGAATTACATTGCGTAACCGACGTTTGGCTATGACAAAAGTTCATGATTTTAGACCACTTTTCATCGCCCAAATGGATAGTTTTTGTAGGTCGTTTTGATTTAGCGATTCCCTGTTTTGTTTTGTTCAGTGGTTTGTGCGAATTGATCGTGACGTAATTTTTTATTCGATTAGGTTATAATAAAAAGAAATGCAGGTAATGATAATTCACTACGGTTTTATTCATCGCGCTTGTGTTTTTCTTTTTGAACAAGTGATCAATGTATATATCAGTCAAAGAGACAGAGTATCCGCAATGTTTATTCAAAGGCAAGGTAGAGTCTGAGGATATAAAAAGCACAATATAACAGAAGTAGACAACAAATGCATCTCGCCTTACAAATAAATTGTAACAAATAGTGTAACAAATACAGAGAGAACACAGGCAACGCACACATCGCTAGAGTTGGCAGAAGCCGAGAAGCTGGTGAAGTATGACACACCGGGCCAGTGGGTAAGTAAGAATCTGTGGCAAAAATACAGCGCACAATGCTGATGAAGAAGGAAGAAGTGACATATACACAACAATGAAGTCGCGAATCACGCCTGGGGTTAACCGAAATAATGCATAGAAAAAAAAGAGCGCACAGAAACCACACGACACAATATAGCAGAAAGGCAAAGGTGCAGTTTGCTGGCTGTGCTTAAGAACAGCTAGCCCAAAATTAAAAAAAGCAGACTTGATGCCTGCTTGTCCTCAGAAAGGTAGGGCTTTGCAGCTTGTTCACTACGTGAAAGACAAACTTTATGCTACAACACTGGCAGGTCTTGTGGCTCTTCTTATGCGTCGCCTTCATCAAAAACTTAAGATCCCAAGTGATTTGCGTCTGGGTGTTGCTGTGACGCTTGCGAGCTAAAATAGATTGTAGTCATCACTTATCCAGAATTGTGGACCTTAATTGGTGCTACGAGAGCGGTACTACAGGGCTAATAAATAGCAGAAGGAAACCACTTTGGCTCATTATTTTTCACAAAGGCTCTACATCGTACGTTATCACTCACAAGCTATATAAAAATAAAATGGCAGCGTCCGCAGCCCCATCAAACGCTACAAGTTTGGGTATTCTTTTGAAAATTTTGATGGGCGAGATGAGGAGGTTGATGAGAAGCTAAAATACGAAAAGCGTGATAACGTGAACCGTGCCCGCTTCATACAGTGTTTCTTACCCGCTCGAAGACATTTCAACAAGCGGTTTTGATATCGATATATTACTTGAGCTGGAGAGATAAAACATACACAGTGACCAAGCGACCCACAGTAAAGTGTACAGTTCGCCCGCATTTGCTACAAAAATACAGACAGGATACCCAACATTCTTTTTAAGGTTATGCAAATCACTTCGAGCGAATACACAGTGTCCCTACTCCTCATAGCGGGTAACCAAAACAATGTATGCAACAAAGGAGTGGTTAGTCCAGTTGAACTGAATATAAGCATATAAGACCATAATGAATTCTGCTGTAACGAAGTAATAACATAACAAAGCTATTGCAGGATTCGGCTCAACTCAAATACTTTAGTGTAAACCCACCGCTAATTGCTAACCTTTGACCTTGTCAAGCTGTATGCCTGAGATTGAAGACTGGAACCTAACCCTATCTAAGTTTCGGTTCACAAAACGCACATGCCAACATAAACGAACCCGGCAAAACATTTTCAGAAACTTCGCGCGACACCCAGCAGAGCAGAAATGAAAATCGCCAACACTTGACAGATGGTGATACAAAACATCGCGCACTTTCACGTGATGTGCAGTGGCCACAATTATGGCAAGAAAGTGAGATTAAAGTTGTTGTACGTATGCAAAAGCTGCTTATGATGGCACAGTGAGACTCCCAAAAAGTTTGCTGGGGACGTGGTATGCTTTGAGCATTGTGAAATACTGGTGGGTACCCTTAAGCGTCTCACTGTCGTCTTTCAGTAATTGTGGGCAACTGCAACAGTCACATGCATTCCGAAGGAAGTGTTTGATGAGAAGACCAGCTACATAATATGCAGCGGAGTCATCAATATTATGGGAGTGAATGTTGGTCGCAAGTTCAGAGAGATCGTCTAGAGCGGGAAAGTCGTCAGGCTGTGGCTGTGCACACTCCTCATTATCCACAAGAGACGCACTGGTGAGGGAGAATGGCGAGAGCTGCTCCTGGAGAAGGTCACATTCATCATCCTCGACATTTCCGTATTCTGACAGCTTGAAGAGTTTTCTTATGCAGATGTGCTTCAGGCCACAAATAAATTGTGCTACATTAGGGTTGGTGTTGCAACCCTGTTTTTTCCTATCGTGGCCAAATATGTTCTCCAGAGGATCCTGTTGAAGCTTGCGTGCTAACAGGTATTCAAAATTGTAATTTTTGGAGAGGTCGTCCCATAGTTGACAAATTGCCTGAATTGTAATATACCAACCTACGATGGTTTGTGGTTGACGTCTGCCAACAAACTGCCATAATAAAATCCAGGGAAGCTGGCCTCGGAGGAGGTAAATCAGCTCTGAATCATTTTTAATGATTGCATGCCGCAGCTTTTGCGAAGTTCTTTTTTTACTCGAGCTGTTCAAGGCATCGAAAATCCTGTCCATACGATCACAAAATTGAGCTGTAGTGATGGCCGAGGCAGGCAGCACCTTCGCATACACCATTGCCGTGATAGCAATCGAAACTGATGCACTGAGGACCTGAGTTGCTCTGCTGACCTTCATATTAGAAAAAGGTTTCCGATGAACGTGCCGTTCAGTTAACTTTGGAGCCAATCGCAACCGCAACTCATGTGAGGATTGGTAAAGGCTTACAATGTGGGACCAGTTAACGATGTCATCCCCAATGTATAATTTGTGTGCTTGGACATTATTGCGCGTTGTTTTAATTAAATGCGGAACATAAAAAATGTAATACACCCACTCACCATTACCTTCAAAAAAAAAAGTCTTTGCTACATCACTCTTAGTTGGTTAGCGAGACTTACATTTGAACTGCCCTGGTCACAAATGACTGCTTTCACTGCGATATTAATGCTCCTAAGTTCCAAAATGAGTGACACCAGCAAGTTATGCATAACAGATGATGGTGTTCATGTGTGCCCTATAGTAAAAGCAACCGGTTGAACCCACTTTCTCGAAACACCAACAAGAATAAAAACCAGTGCTCGATCAGCGATGGTTGAAGTGCGATGAGTGCCATCATCTGTAAAACCCTGGACAACGTCTCTTGCAGCATCATAGTACAAATTCTTTTTGAGTGCTATTTCGTCGAAAACTAAAGCGCACACTCGGTCCCGTTCATTCCAAGCTTGAGTATTTGTTGCAATGGAAGAAAGGATTCCTGGAATTATGCCTGAAGTCACCGTTATGAACGCTGGGAGGGCAAAGAAAAATATGGAGCCAGAAATCGGTATGCTCGCGGACCTCGGAAGTTTAAGTGAAGAGCGAATTTCTTGGACCACACGGGAAACCGCTTGACCTTGCGTTTGGGCCTCAAGCGAACATGTGCAGAAAGAAGTTTAGAAACCTCCTCGGTGATGTGCGGTCGGATAACTCCAAGGGCCTTTGATGTCGATGACGGTGCTTGGTGAGGCAGTCTCCGCAGTCTTTTGATAGTTTTCCGCTGTGCTGCTACTTTGGCTTGCAGATGTTTAATGGTTTGCTTGTACTTCATTGATGGAAACATTGTCGCTGGCACACAGGAAAGCACTGCGATAAACAAAAAAATGGTTGTAAATGCGAAGAACAACTAATCCCATACGAGCACTTTCCTCGCTCTTTCAGACCCAAGGTGCACAACTTTCTGCGGTGCAAAGTTTTCGATTCCACTACCTAAAAACAAACCATTCACAATGTTGACAATGCACAAAAAAATGAAAATCACTGAGAGCCCACCCTTACATTTTGTAAGTGCACACGTAGTGTCCTTTTGAGGATAGTTTCCTCAGAATGTCCTAAACATGAAATAGCACATTAAAAACAGCTGCAATAAAAGCATAGTCACCATTTTCTCTAGGGCACTCAGGCGTGGAGCTGTTGGCGGAGACGTCTTCTGGAGGGTCTTGTGAAGCTTGTTCAGTGCCTAGGACAGTGCTGTCGGAACAATCTTGCGAGCGGCCTGCGGAAGTTTCTATATCAATCCACTCTGGTGTTGAAGTGAACATACAAATTACCGGTCACACAAGTTACTTTTGTGACAGCTGAACGACTGGTTAAGGTTTTCTCCGGCAAGGAGAAGTCAGCAGAAGTTCTTTCACCAGCTACAAGGGAGCTGCCACCTGCAGAGGTTTGGTCAACAGTCAATTTGGGCAAAAAAAAAAAAAGAAATCGCGACACTGAACGCACGCTGCTCATCGGGGCACCTCAATGTGTAGGAGTCGCTTTTTGAAGCCTCTACCGCAGGTCCTGAAGAAATGAAATTACGACAATGTGTCAGTAAGAGACTTAAAATAACACAAACTGAAGCTCATCCGCACCTTGCAGTGCAGCTTCTGCAGCCATGTCACAGTCACTACTTGAAGCGACGCTCAGAGAACCTGCATATATGTGCAGTTGGTACACGTTACAAAGCTTGTAGCATGGGGAAACTTAAACAACTCTTTTAAACGCATAAATTGGTCGAACGTGGAAGAAAAGAGAAGGCACCAACTAGGAAACAAGTAATTTGTGCTTTTTGGAATTATCAACAGTGCCAGCTTTCACTGATGAAAGGTATACGTACATGTGCACTCAGGCTTGAAGATAACGTGAAATAGCCCTTTAAAGTCTTTCAAAACAAGTTGCGCAGGTCAAGAGCATCAAAAAACGACAGAAATGTAAAGCTGCTGTTAGGAAGGTAATAGCCCACAATTCACAAAATTTAAGACTTTCCAAGTGTTACTTCTATAGTGAGGTTTCTCCATCAGCTACAAAGATCTTCGTGGTTAACTGTCGCCACTGATTCAATACAAGTGGCTGCTATTGCACATATTTGAGTTTCAGACAATCACTTACTTGGTGCAGCTGGTTGCATACTGAGAACAGCCATTCTTGTAAGCCTTGTGTGCTCAGGGTCCATGAAACTTTGACCAGTAAAATGGTCGCTACAAACCCTGTACGTTGCGTACAATAGGCTGGCCGGCTTACTAAGGAGATCATCGCGTCCAGCATACTGCATCCATGCTTTCATCCTGCATTGGCAATGAACTATCAGCTGAAAGGGGAAGTGCTTGAATAGTGATTTTTATTGTTACCCTCCCTGAGCAAGTAGGAACAGTAAGCCTAGAGACATGCAAACCATAGAAAAGCTTTAACACACCTGCCTGTGGTATTCGGAAGAAACTCGTCCCAGGCTTCTTGTGGGTTCTGCCATTGTTGAAGCACCACGATACACAGCAGTCTCTGCCGTAGCTTGGAGCGCCGGACGGCATGGCATCAGCATGGTCTGAAAATGTTAGTAAGTGGATGCTTCGCTGTCAAATTACGAAAAAGATATGTGCACGTCATAAGTGTACCAGCAAACCCCTTTGAATGATTAGCTAATCGATGCACAATACAAAACCAGTGATAATCTCTGACCCATAAAACTCTGACTTACAAAGATAGATGTCAAGACAACGTACAAAGATCTTCAGAAGTTTCCAGGCCGCTATCCCTTGTAATGCATTGGAATCGCGGCCTGGGAACTTTAGAACACCTTCGTGCGTACACAGTATCAGCAGTAAAATGGGAAGAAAAATCGTAGTTGAAATTTGTGCGGTAAAATTATATTGGAAACGTCAAAAAAATTTGTGGGCAGCTTGCACTAGTGGCACAAGGCTAGCGAAGAAACGAAGATGATGGCCACTTGGCTAGTCCAGATTTGCCTCCGGAACACCAAAAATTATTCGTGTTCCGAGCCTTTGGGAGACGCGTCGTGAAGCATGCGAGGCCCAGCGAACGCTTCTCAATATTTTGCACCGAGCCACCGAGCCTATGACCTAGCTGCCCAGCTATGCTCAGCGCACAGACGCTCGCGTCCGTGGCAAACGCAGCATGCGTCGCCTCGGCTTGATGTCGTGCCGCCTTTGCTATACTGCATACGTTGCGCAATGTTCCCGTCTAGCCGCCGCATAGAGCCACAAACTTTCTTTTTAGCGACCCTCCCCGTCCTTACAAGCTTCAGAAAAAGGTTACAACTGCGTGAATGAGACAACACGTAAGAAACAAACTCGCACACACGAAGCGCAACGTGTGTGTGTGCATCTTTCTATGATTGTTGCATGGTGTCTTATTCTCTTATTCGCGCAGGTGTAACTGTTTTCTGAAAAAATGACCCAACAAGCCCAACATGTCATTCAACAAGCTTCGCTTGAAAACGTGCCTCACCTGTTATCTCACGCACGAAAACGCCGATGCAGCTGACGTTGACGAAAGCGACGAAAGCTTCCCGCTGTCAGTCGATTGATATGATTGATATGTGGGGTTTAACGTCCCAAAACCACCATATGATTATGAGGGAGGTCCGTTAGGTGGCGTCCGGGAGTGCAGACGTGGCCGCGTCTGCTCCCGCTTCTTTAAATGTTTTCGGACATCTTTCTTGTGTTCTCCACCGATCCATTGGACTTTCCTAAACCAGTTTTGTGCAAGCTATCTCACGACATCGTTCTCGTTGGGGTGAGTGAACTTTTCGGCGAGTTTCTGAACTTCAAGTGTGCGAAGCGAGGGACGCGTCTCTAGGACTAACCACTCGGCTACGAGCACGGAGCTAGGGTTCACTTCGAGGCAGCGCCGGGCCTCGTCAGGCCCCTGCCGCACCTGACTAGGCAGCGAGGATGCCCGAGATGGTGACAGTTGAAGGCATGGATATCACTCCGGAAGATTTCGACGGAGCGGGGTGGACCACCGCCCTTGGCGCCCGGCGGAAACGAGATCCGGCAAGGAACGCAGCGTCTGCTACCGCTGCAAAGTCTACGGCAAACACAGCAAAGAAGCATGGTTTCAACGCTCGCTCCCTCTCAACAGTGCAGAAGGTTGTAGCCGCTTCGCGACTCCCTCGGCTGCCGAGAGACCAGATAAAGGTCATTGTACGGCCCCGCGGAGGGCTTGACGTTTCGAAGACGGACATGGTACTGCTGTCGAGAGCTCTGACTATGGCAGCTGGGCTCACTGACCAAGAAGCATCGGAAGATACAGTCTGCCCCAACAAGGTACAGAATATTCTTGTTATTTCGACTCCGGTCAGATCCAACGCAGTCGCATACGCTGGAATTCAGAAACTTCACACGAAAGTCGGCGCATTTGATGTTTCTGCCTACTTAGCCGCCCCGGAAAACACTTGTAAAGGCGTCATCAGGAATGTTGACCCCTCGATAGAAGAGCACACCCTCAGAGGCATGATTGTCAACCAACGAAACCCGACCGCCATTGAAGTCAAGAGAATCAAAAACACGCACGTTGTTGTGATACTCTTTGATGGGCTTCGAGTTCCCAAAAACGTCATGTGCGGAACGGCCTTAGTGCCGTGTTCCCTTTACAAACGCCAAGTCGATGTTTGTCACGCCTGCGGCCGAGTCGGGCACCGGGCCGACGTATGCCACCAGAGCAAGGCAGAGAAAAGTAAATGCCACAACTGCGGAGACGCACTCTCAAACGATGCTGCAGAAGCCCACCGTTGCACTCCGAAATGCAAGCTCTGTGAAGGTGATCACCCAACAGGTGACCGTTGCTGCAGCAAAAGATACCACATCCCATATGTCGTGCGACGACGCCGAAGACAAAGACGCCACCGCTCCGAGAAAGAAGCCAACGCTGACGAGGTTAACGACCTCGCGGACATGCAACCGGAGATGGCAGATGGTTCCACTCCCAAGCGGCGCTCCAGCTCCAGAGGGCGTTCCCGTTCCAGAGGACGCTCCCGTTCCAGAGGACGCT
Organism: Rhipicephalus microplus; assembly: GCF_043290135.1. NCBI lineage: Eukaryota > Metazoa > Arthropoda > Arachnida > Ixodida > Ixodidae > Rhipicephalus > Rhipicephalus microplus. The sequence goes on from NC_134703.1 coordinate 169,121,141, forward strand.
CCCGTTCCAGACGGCGCACCCGTTCCAGACGGCGCTCCCGTTCCACAGCGCACTCTCAATCCAGCGGGCGCTCTTGCTCCAGGGGCCGATCCTGGTCGAGATGTCCTGGCAAGAAAATGACCTGGGCCGACATGGTTCGCGACAGCGGCTCTGCACCGACAACACCGACAACTTCAAAGCAAGGTAAGGTACAGCCAGAGCATGTGGCAGATCCACGAATACACACATTAGAACGGGAAAACAAAGCACTCAAACAGGAACTAGCTGAACTGAAGGCAACTCTCGCCAGGCTAGAAGGACGTATCCTAAAAGACACACCGCCACCCATCCCTCAATCATCAGGATCTGTGGTCGCATCATGTAGCCCAAATAAACGCAGAGCCGTAAACACCGAGACAGATGACGACACATCAGACGTAGACGACTTTATGTCCGACGTCAGCGAAGCTCCTTCTAACGCCTTAGCTAGTGACAACAAAGCCAAAAAGCACCGCAAGACGAAGAGTAAGTTCAGTAAATTCCAATCAGCAATTGCCGACATTAAAGAGGCACTCATACAAATTTGCGGTAGACTCGATCGTCTGGAAAGACCAATTGCTCAACCCAGAGCCACGAGAAGAATTCCCACGCCGGACCCGGGGTCCATGTCTTCCCAGGGACCCCAACCTGCGCTGCCGACATCCCCTCAGCCACCAGGTCCAATAGGTGAAGCGAACACACAGGGGGTCATGCCAAGTCAGCACCATGGATAGCACACCACAATTTTTCAAGATCTGGCAATGGAACTGTAATTCATTCAACAAAAAGAAAGCTAACCTAACGCAATTAGTACGATCATGTAAAGAAAAACCACATGTCATCATTTTACAGGAGTGCGGGGCGGAAAAGTACATTCAAAACATGTCCTTTTCGGGGTACAGGGTTTCCAGGCCAACCCTGGACCCCGACTTCAAACAAGCCAGGGGCATTGCCACCCTCATCCGTAAGGACATCAGCTTTATGGAAAGGGACACCCCGACATACAAGAAAGGCCTGGAATCCATGATAACAGAAATCATTCCGAGTCGAACTCTTAAAGCTCACCTTTACATACTGAACGTATACAGTTCTCCGACCGACCGACTCAGGAACTTTACCAAACTCCTGTCATCGGCGGTGTCGCAAGCCAAGGACCGGCCGTTGATCGTTGCCGGCGACTTCAATGCGCACAACAACGTTTGGGGCTACAGTACCAATGACAGGAAAGGTCTTAACCTTGCGGAGTGTGCAAACAACCTCAACTTGAAGTTAATCACGGACTCAAGGTTTCCGACACGCAGAGGCAATTCTGTTCAGCGAGACACCACCCCCGACCTGACGTTCCTCGGAAACGCGGAAGGGTCATGGGACAATCTGCAAGAGGACCTAGGCAGCGACCATTTCATCTTAGAAATCAACGTCCGTATCACACCCGCTCCACCTAAGACGTACAGATACGTCGACTGGGACCTTTTCCGAAGAATAAGGGGTAGCGAGGACAGCCAAGGGGAAACCTTTGAAGAGCTTCTGGAAAATCTGAAAAGTACGGTGGCAAAAGCCACTAAAGAAATAACCTTGGACCTGGAGGTTCCAGTCATGGACTCCAGACTCGCACACCTCCTGGAGGCGAAGAATGCGCTAAGACGACGATGGGAAAAGCAGAAGCTAAACAGGAGGCTGCGATCTAAACTAAGGGAAATAACCAAAAAAATCGAAGAACATTCCAGAGAGCTGAGTGCGCAACAATGGGATGAGGTTTGTAATGAGGCGGATGGTAAAATGAGACGGGGAAGCAAGTGGAGCCTCCTCAAAAACCTATTCGCCGACAGCAACAAACCGACCAAGAGCAATGCTCGAATAATGCTCGACAGACTCGTCCACCTGCACACGATTGAAGGCACTAGTCCTCAGGACTTTGCTAACACCCTGGCAGACATATACCTGCCGACAGAAAGCAAATCAGTCCCCTGGGACGACCCGGCATGCGAGTACAAGGGGACACCTCAACGCTCACTGGATCGTCCATTCGAGGTCTCAGAGATTGTGCACGCCCTTCATGGCCTTAACGGCCGCTCGGCCCCTGGTCCAGACGGATTAACTAACAAACTTCTCAGAAACTTAGATAACCAAGCCATACAAATCATTACAAAGAAAATAAACGAGGTATGGACGGCGGGCCGCGTACCGGATGAATGGCGAACTGCCAATATAATTCTCATCCCCAAACCCGGAAAACCGCTCCATGCCGAGAACTTGAGACCAATATCCCTTACTTCGTGCCTCGGAAAGGTCGCCGAACATGTCATTCACAATAGAATTGCAGAGCACATCGAAGCAAACAGCCTTTTTCGCCACAATCTCATAGGATTCCGAAAATCACTATCAACACAAGATGCCATGCTCCTTATCAGGAGTGCTGTGATAGACAATAAATCACGGGACGTAAAGGGCATCCTGGCGCTCGACATAACGAAGGCCTTCGATACGGTCAGGCACGAACATATCCTCAACGAAATCTCCAGTTTACATCTCGGAGAAAAATTTCACAACTATGTCAGATCGTTTTTGGCGGACCGTACGGCTACCATAAACATCGGACAAATCAGAAGCCGTAAGCACAAGCTGGGAAACGTCGGCACCCCCCAAGGGTCAGTGCTTTCGCCACTTCTTTTCAACATCGCAATGCACGATCTGGCGAACCGACTCTCGAAAGTTCATGGGGTAGGACACGTGATTTACGCAGATGACATTACCATCTGGTCCACAAGTGGCCCACTAGGCTCCCTGGAGCAGAACCTACAACATGCCCTAGACACCACACAAGCTTTCCTACAAAATACGGGGCTGAAGCTATCTACGAGCAAATCAGAGCTCCTTCTATGTAAACACGGCCCCAGAAAGGGACAGCTCCTTAGCTCCCTCCCCGTTCACCTACACACCAAGGACGGAGGTAGTATCCCAATATGTAACACAATCAAGGTCCTGGGCATGGTAGTTGGTGCTTACAGCGGTGACAACGCGGAGGCCCTCAAACGTATAGAGAAAAGTGTCTTCAACTTCACCAGGGTATTATCAAGGGTCAACAGTAGAAGGGCTGGTCTGAAAGAGGACAACCTCATGAAAGCATTTCACGCCTTTCTCATCAGCCACGTGACTTACGCCGCCCCCTTCCTCAACTGGAAGAAGACAGAGCTCAACAAAATTGATACATTAATTCGAACAGGATTGAAAAGGGTCCTGAGCCTCCCTCGCAACACTAGTACGGAACGACTCTTACAATTGGGCCTGCATAATACAGCTACCGAACTCTTTGAGGCACAGCGGCATGCACAGATTAGTCGGCTCTCACTCTCAAAGGCGGGCAACGAGATATTGTTTGAAGCCGGTCTTCAGCCTTTCTTCATGCCGCCAGAAAAGTCCCAACTTTGCACACAAGCCATGAAAGCGATAACAGTTGACCCGATTCCCAGAAACATACACCCAACCCACAATGAAGGACGAAGAAAAGCGAGAGCCAAGGCAATACTCGCCAAGATCATGTGCAACGATACGCAGGTCCTCTTCGTTGATGCCGCAAAATATTGGAATCGAGGTGCCTATGCAGTCTCTGTGGTGGACGCCCACGGCTCGCTCGTCAACGCAGCCACGGTAGTTACCAACTTCACCCACGAAGCAGAGGAAATGGCCATTGCGCTAGCCCTTCGAAGCTGCACTGAAGCCTCTGTCATTTACTCGGACTCTAGAACAGCTATAAGAACTTTTTCGGCGGCCCTAGTCTCTTCGAAGGCAGCTGCGGTCGTTAACAGGCTTTTCAACCACGAGACGAAGGAGGAAAACTTTCGGTCTACACACATCGCATGGTTCCCAGCCCACATGGGAAACATTTCCGGCTTTGCTGGCAACCCAAACGAGCGGGCACACACACTGGCGCGAGAGCTCACTTTCCGCGTCAGTGGTTCGCCCCCTCGCTTAAATGCAGCCTGCAGGAACCTCGATTACAAAGACCCACTTGTATCATATCACGAACTCACCTCACATCATAGATTAGAACGTCGAACTTTTCCTCCTCCTCACAGAGATCTGAACAGAGCACAAGCAATCACTTACAGACAATTGCAGACACGTACATACATCACACCAACGACACTAAGCAGGATTAATCCGGACTTTTCCACTGCATGTCCACACTGTGGAAACGAGTATAACAATTTCGACCACATGCTCTGGTTGTGCCCTGCCAACGTGGGTACAGAATTTTCTGACCAGTCCTCCTGGGACTCCGCCCTTCGAAGCACAGAGCTCATCGCCCAGCTCAAGGCTGTCCAGAGGGCCCGGGCCGTCGCCGAGAGACTCTGTCTACCGGTCCCGACCTGGGTGGAGCCGCCGGATTGATGGCGGGGCTTTCGGCACCGCTTTCTTTCCTCTCAGGACCTTAATAAAGTTCATACTCACTCACTATGATTATGAGAGACGCCGTAGTGGAGGGCTCCGGAAATTTCGACCACCTGGGGTTCCTTAACGTGCACCCAAATCTGAGCACACGGGCCTACAACATTTCCGCCTCCATCGGAAATGCAGCCGCCGCAGCCGGGATTCAAACCCGCGACCTGCGGGTCAGCAGCCGAGTACCTTAGCCACTAGACCACCGCGGCGGCGCTTCCCGCTGTCAGTCATGCATGGGCTTGTCGCTGGGTGGATGGTGTTTATGACAGTACGGCTGAAGAAAAATAATCGAGTAAGGTGTTTTGAATAAATTGTTTTTATGTATAAAGCACATACCGGATTTGGGCGTATAATTATTCTTTTGTAAAAAGAATTCTGTTGCATTGATTATAACTGTTTTTTTCGCGCTTGCGCCCTCTGACGTTTGGTGAGAGCACTAGTTTGTTACGTAGTCGTGACGCACTTCCTGAGGCCAGGTTTCGCGGAGTGTCCTCTCTTGTCTTTTCCTTTTTCTATGCTTCGCCCACTGGTGGTTACGTACTACGAGGGATGCACAAGCCACGCCATAAGGAGCTTCGCCCCTAAAAAGCCTTCGATGGCGTTATTAGGGGCGAAGCTCCTATTTAGAAAAAGTTTATTCTTTCATGGGACGCAACAAACCTAAGAGACAAGCGTCTGTATAACAGGCACAATAATAAACAAAAGACAAAGCCCGACATACACTACACATTTAAACTAAAGTGTCCAAGTCCGTAGGATGTCCATAGTCCGTTGTACTAATAACTGTACATATACTACGTAAATGCACTAATCACAATATGGACAATGTACATGATGATATATGTACAGAATTTACAAGACTTGGTGAAGATGTTAGAAAATATGTACAACAGGCATCAATATTCATAAAAGTTACATAACTTACAGCGTTAGAATGAAGTCAATATAAAGGAGAGCTCACACCCATATGAAACACACACACAAACACACAAAAATAGTAAACACATAGTGATTACATGCACCAATCAGACATTGACAGGTGACCTGGCTATAGGAACCAGGCCAGGTGGAAGACTAATCGAACGCGTCTGTCAACTACGGACAGAAAGCGGCACGACCATTATCGCAGAAATTCTTCCTCTCCAAAGAAGAACAATTCCTCCGACAGAAACGATAAGAGTTCAGAGTAGAGGCGTTCCAGAATCGGAAAAAGAGCACGACGACGATGACCTGCCGCAACAGCTTCGCACCTATTACGCCATGAACAAAAAGCTTCCGCAGCTATTAGAAGGCGTGCAAAGCGACTACGCGAGCAGCGACCAGATGTTACAAAGCGATTAACACCTAGGCCACGAAAACTAGTGTTAACTGACTTCCAAAACACCTTTGCAATGACACATTGCTGCAGCATATGCTGGTTAGACTCCTGTAACGGGCAGTTAGGACAAGTGGAAGATGGGACCATGCCCCACCTCTCCAGTCTGTCCCGTGTTGGGAGTACACTCCATTCAAGACGCCACATAAAGTAACGGAGGTGACCAGGCAAAAACGATGCCGTTATCGCGCTCCACGAGACATATCTCGATCGTGCTAGACGGGCTGGAGGAACCAGAGGAAGCAGAAGAGCCGCCGTTGTATCTACAATGCGGCTTTCAAGAATTTCCACATCGGGACAAACCTGATGCGCGTGTCGATAAAATGCTACTGCCGTTGAGTAAAATGCAGGTACGTGAAGTGTTTGCGGTGCAGAATTATGCCGTGCATCTGGTAGTAAATAGCGTAACTTGGTGCTTAAGAAATAGCAGGCAAGATCAGGGCACTGATCACCATGCAACAACCGAAGTAAGAATCGTAGGGCAAGTAGCCGGCAGCGAACAGAGACGGATGGGAATGCGAATCCACCGCAGTTTCTCGGTTGCCCAAGAGCTGCTCGGCAAACCAGCTCTGTTCCACCCGACCAGAAAAAAGAGCCAATGAGGGATTGCAACGACCTGGCGATTTGTAATGGGGGCTGTAAGACATGAGATATATACCAAGCACGGCCGCAAAACACCGTCTGTGCTAAATACCTTTTTTCGAGCATCGATAAATCATACTCTTGTGCTTCCCGGACGTGTCGTTTTACATCTTCGACTACTGAATTCCACAAGGAGGCTGATATGCCGTAGCAAGTATAATCAAGCCCCAGAATGCGAATAGAGTCACTTTTTTGAAGACCGAAAAAGGAACTTAGACTTGCGTCTGGTGAACCAATGAATAAATATCGACATTTGGAAAAATTTAACGCAGCACCTGAAATCGTGCCATACGTAGTAAAAAGTCGTAGGCTATGGGATAAACTGTCCTCATTCTTCAAATACAACGTGGTGTCATCAGCAAATGCTGTTACTGTCACGGTACCACTACCTGGAAGAGGAAGGCCTCTAACGTAAGGATCAGCGCTTAGCTATTGAAGGAATGGTTCGAGGCTGAATACAAAAAGTGCAGGGGATAAAGGACACCCCTGGCGAACACCACGGGTAACCGGAAATGGCGCACTCTCTAAACCATCAAGAAATAACGTGCTGCGTATATTTCGGAATGCGTTTCTGAGAAGCTCGACGAAGTTTTGTGAGAAGCCAAATGCTGCCATTATGCTAAATATAAAGCTATGTTCGAGGCGATCGAATGCCTTTTCCTGGTCAAGTGAAACCAAGAGTCCCCGAGCTGATCTTGTCAACGTGTACGCAACTATATCGCGCGTAACAAATGAGAGACTGTGTATTTCTCCTCCAGGAATAGAGCACGCCTGATGATGACCTATCAAGGAGGGAATCAGGCTTCGCAAACGCCGAGTGATAACTGCCGCGAAAGTTTTATAATCAACGTTGAGGAGCGTTATTGGTCGCCACTCCTCTGGGCGAACTGACGATGGGTCATGTTTAGGTATTAAAACAATACGACCATCGCGGAAGCTATCAGTAAATTCAAAGTTCTCGAAACAGCGGCAAATAACAGAGGTGAAAAGAGCACCAATGTCGTCCGAAAACGTTAAATAAAACTCGACAGGCAACCCATCCGGCCCGGAGGCCGAGCTACGCTTCATGGAAGACAGTGCCTCTTTCACTTCGTCAGCTGACGGACTTGTGCACAGTTGTTCAGCTACTTCAGATGAAACTTTAGGGAGCCTACTTAACATTGTGGCGGTCTCGGTGGTACCGCGATGTGATGACATTTTCGTACGAGCCATGTTGGCAAAGTGAGCTAGGAAAACTGATTGATCACGTGTCAGCGGTAAGGCAGTGTGTAAGTATCTGGCAGCCGGAGTTCCTAGTCGACTCGACGGGTTGAGAAGCGAGCTTTTCGCAAAGCGTAGAACCTCAGGATGAGCACAAGGATTACGTCTGCAACGCCAAGCAGCCGCCGTCAATGACGAAGCTGCAATGAGGCGTTGGAAACGACCCCTTAACTCTCGCTGCCACGCGCGCATCAAGGGAGTTAGTCGATTAACCCGAAGAGCAATACGCAGCTTTGTCGCACGTCGTAGAGAATGCGGATGTCAAGATGCCAAGGTTTCACTGATGATGAAAAGGGAAAGTGAGCCTCGAGCGTCACTGGTCTGTGGTCTGATATATAAACAGGCGATGATGGTAATGTTACTACATCAGAGTGCGATACGTAAGAAGCTAGCGCGCTCGGCACATAGAAACAATCCAAACGACTAGAAGACGTGCTACGCCGCCAAGTCCAGGCATACTGTGGTCCATGCACTAGTCTGTACGTATCTGTCAAAGAGAAATGTTGCACTAGGCGACGCAGCGCTCACGCGTTCCAATCCGTGCGACCCCATCCTGGAACTTGCACGTCAGCTCGCGTGTCTAATACACAATTAAAATCTCCAGTGAGTATGACATGACGACCGTCTAGAAAATACACGTCCAGGTCACGGAAAAAATCATTATACATCGCTGCTTGAGCTGGCCCATAAATACACAAAACACGCAGCTTGAAGGATGATAGGACGCAGTCAAAAGCCAATACCCGTCCAATCCCGTCATAGAAAACATGATGATTGCGCAGAAAAGCGCGGTTAAAAATAATAATTCCAACTCCAGAGAAGCGAGATATTGCGAAGAAAAAATAACAGTCTAAATTAAATGCGCGTTTGAATGCACGAACGTGGCCAATGGTGAAAAAAAGTGCCGCCACATCCACGAAGTGAATGATGATGAGTGGGCGAAGCTCCGGAGGTAAACCTGGTAAACCATGAATCCTCCGTACATTTTGCCCACTCGATTTTATTGCAACGCTCCCCCTAGCGTACGTCGCCGCACTATATCGAACGATGACACGCGCCATATGTGGCATCATTCCTATTTTATAACACCTCGCATCTTTCATAATCAACTACACGTACCGCCGTCTAGTTTATAACATCTTGCATCTTTTGGACGGACGGACGGACGGACGGACGGACGGACGGATGGACGGATGGACGGATGGATGGATGGATGGATGGATGGATATGGCTGTACCCTTTAGATCGGGCGGTGGCTAGCGTAATACTTAATGCCGTCAGCTACAAGTACCGCCATGTAGTGAACACTGCAAGAACTGAACGAGAGGTGGCTACATACAGGGGACGCACAGCCCACGCCTCAAGGAGCTTCGCTCCTAAATCTTTGTTTCTTGTAAACACAGAATATCACAATGTTCTGCGCGGGCTATATGCTGATAACCTCGGCTTGCTTTACTGGGTTACGGAACCCTTGAACATTTAAAGAAAGAATTTTCAGGGTGTCAGCCATATTGAAAAAAGGTGGGTGACTGACCTGGTCGTGTTTTTAGATTTGGTATACCCCGGGGATCTGTCTGGGGGAACTGGAGTACGTACACTACACAGCACAATTCGACACTCTAGAAGAGGGTCGAGGTTCTTCGGTTGCTGGAACTCGGAGCGGCTATCTTGGGTGCCGTTCGAGCTGGTGCCAGACATGTGAGCACACTGGACCTCTCGCGGGGCTTGCATTTCCACGTCACATCCGTCTGGGCTAGAAGGGAGTCCGATGCTACTGTCGACTTCGAGGCTGAATCTGCTGTCGGACGAATCAGATGGTGGTAGGGCTGCAGCGTTAACGTTGTCGCCGCCTCCAACGACCTTGATCACGGATTGTTTGTCGAGACGCGTCAGTAAAAAACTACCATGGCGGCTTGCTACTTGCGCAAGGAAGTCACGAGCCTGGCTTTCGGATTGATCCAAAGGGCTTTGCTCATTCGGTTTCAATTCTGCTCCTGGCGAGACACCAGCGCCCGTAGATCTCGCAACGTCGGCATCTTCTGGGCACTCAGCTGCTAGGTTTAACGATGAGTCTGGTGCCTCGGTGTCTACCGGCGTTTCTTTCTCGGCTTGCGCCGGCGTTGAACATGGCATGACATGTTTGCCTGGGAAAGACGCGAGGTCAATCGCGGTGGCTGTTTCTATCGCTGAGATTAGCAGACGTGGCACACTCGGGTTAGCCAAGCTGCACACTGCTTCATCGTTTAATGGAGCTATCAGAATCGGATTCTGGCGTTCTTCTAGTACAGCTCCTGGTTCTCGTTCATCTGTTGCCGTCGGTGGCACGGACGGTAGGGCAGGAAAGGTCCCCGCAGTAGCATCAGAATATGAACGACGCACAGGGCAGAAGATGGTAGGGTGGTTATCTCCACAACGTCGGCAGGGGCGGTCGCAACCTTCGCTTTCGTGTCCGTGCACACCACAGCGACCACAGAATGGTGCTGTGCACTGTGCTCGATAATTACCACTAGAGCCACACCGACGACAAACACGTTGCAGACCGCGGTAGTCGAAGGTGACTCGATGACCAGAAACGCGAAGATAGTATGGGACGCGATTTGTGGGACTCATTTCCATCCAGACATAGCGTGTGTCTGTGAGAACTCCGCGTCTTGCGCTCATGACGTCAGCGGTCACAGTCAATACCTTGCCGTATGGGGACAAAGCCTGGACGAGTACCTCGTTGGAGACGAAGGCTGGTAAAAACAGGTAGGCGACGTTAGTTACCTGCGGGCCGACGGGAACGACAGGGATACGCTCGCCACCGATGGTCAGGTAGCCAGCGTCGACGATGAGAGTCATGGAAGCCATGCTTTTGACAGTTACTTGGAAGTTCATGCCTCCCATGTGCTGAACGCAGTGTACCTCTGAGAGGCCAACCATTGAGGCCGTCGCGTCGACGACGGTCTCCGGACTAGTCCCCGCAGGGACGACAACGTCGAAGGCCTGCGCCTTCGAAGGCGTCCACGACGTCGATGGCGCCATGGCTAGATGAGGAGGACGTCCCTGACGTGGAACACGCAGGGACGTCAACAGGATCACTTCCTCTTCGTCCTCCGTGGCTTGTGCATCCCTCGTAGAACGTCATCCCTCGTAGAAGCTCCTTATCGCGTGGTTTGGGCGTCGCTCGTAGTACGTAACCACCAGTGGCACATACTAAAAATAGCTATAACATTTGAGCTCCAAGGTGGTGGCGGTGAGAGATTTCTTCTGTGCGTTGTTTAACAATGAAAAATAGTGCTCAATGTACATGCCAATGGCTGCTATTGGAGAATGAGAGACAAGAGCATTCGGCTTTTAGTCAACGCGCACGCTGCGATCCCCATTAGCAGCCATTGGCATGTACACTGAGCACTATCGGACAAGAAAGGGTTGCTGCATTATACTCGCTGGGTGTAACCTTCTTAGTTTAAAAAGGTTTAGCGAGCGTTGAGCCGCAGGGCCATGAATACAGTGAACTAGTATATACCATGAACTCAAGGTGGTTGAAGGTGGGAAGTAGACCCGAAGCGCAAGCCGTAAGAAAGTGTGCGTGTGCCACCTCTCGTTTAGTCCTTGGAATGTCCACTGAATGGTGGTGCTTCTATATGGGGAATATATGATAAAAAGATGCGAGATGGTGGGACTTGGAGTGTTGAATAGATGGACGAACGGACACACAGACAGATGCAGGGACGGGCGCACGAACAGACGCATGGACGGTCACACAGACGAACGCATGGACAGACGAATGCTTCGCCCCACTCTCCATCATTCACTCCGTGGATATGCTGCCATTTTTATTGGGACAGCGATACCTGCTGTAACGCACCACAAGTTCCTTGGGGTTGTTGCACACAGAGATCCATCGTGGACGAGGCATGTCGCCGTACTTAAATCTAAATTGAAGAGCTTTGCTCTCGTTGTTCGCCACGTAGCAGGAGCAAGATGGGGCCCATCATAATCATCGCTACTCAAATTGTATAATGCTCTATTTTTCCCCGCCGCCGGTGGTGCACTGTCGTCGTTTCGATGGTGGCGATGCCTCCACGGCTCGGAAGAGAAGCTCTCTAATGCCACTGGCGTGACTGATTATCGGCGGGTGACGCGCTGGCAATAAGCCGGCACACGAAGTGGTTTAGGTATAGAAGAGACTTTAGGGGGGGGGGATTGTTCCGGCATTGGTGGAATAGGATGCAAGGTGCGACTGGGCAGTTGCAGCTTCGAAGACTACCCAGCAGATCCACCAAACAATACGGAGGTTTAATGACAAAAACTGACTGTCTTGTTTCAGCGGTGACAGTCACTGCCTTGCCATCTCTCCGCACTTCGTTGTAGTCATTTTGTACCTGCCCGCACCGCAAGAATCGCAATAATTGTACGAGTCAACAACCGCCACTGGCTAAAGCCGTTAAAGTTATGCACCGAGAAATTAGGTAAGAAGCGCTGACTGCCAAAAAGCGCGCAACTCTACAATTTGTACCATGTGCGAAGTGAACCTTTGTTTCGTAATCAATTCTTTTTTGTTTTTGTTGTATGTTCAGATACGTCTGTAGCATCTCACAATGAAGTTATCAGAATGACGAAACCAGCTTTGTAAACGTATATATATATATATATAACCAGCTTTGTAAACGTATATATATATATATATATATATATATATATATATATATATATATATATATATATATATATATATATATATATATATATATATATATATATATATATATATATATATATATATGAAGGGGGAAAAGGAGGGAAGAGTGGAGGGGGAAGTGGAAGGAAGAGTGGAAGGGGGCACCTGAGGGGCATCCACCGTATATTCTTTTTTTCTCTTCTTCTTCTCTTTTTCCTTCTTTTTCTTTCCTTTTTTCCTTTTTTTCCTTTTTTTCTTTTTTCCCTGTTTTTCTTTTCTGTCTTTTTTTCTCTTTCCTTGCCCTCTGATTTGAGATCGTATAAAGCTGAGCACCAACAAACTGTATCTTTAATCCTGACGAAGGCCTGACTCTAGGCCGAAACGTCGAAATAAACCACGTTGTGACCGCTCACGGAGGATCTACTGGACTATATGCAACGCTACGGCCACTCAACCACCATTCCTGCCTACACAAGACCGGCCACTGGCGCACCTCCAGTCGAGCAGGTATCACGGAATTTCCCTCAACATGCACCAACATCAGCCATCATCGGAAACTCGCAAACAAGGTATTTACATCGGCATTTCAACCCGCATGAGAAGACGACACCTGCAATCATTTCCATCCGCGGAGCCTCCACATTCGACATCGAGAAAGAGCTTGCTGGCATACCACGATCTGTGACCACGCTCGTTTTTCACGTCGATACGAGCGAGCTGTCGTCGTACGGACTAGAGTAATCGCTACGCCGCCTTCGCCGCCTAGTAAACAACACGCTTCGGACACGCCAGGAACTCGAAAGGCTCGTTGTTTCATGCGTGTTGCCCCGTTACCTCAACCTACACCTGGAACGATCAAACGAACAATTCGTGCACCGCTTCAACCGGGACGCTCGTCAATTCAACGAGACAGTCAAGGCCTACTGCCGAAGACCCAGCAAGGTGTCATACATTGACTACCAGTTCGAGAAGTTGCCACCAAGACGCTTTCTTGCTGCGGATGGGCTTTAGCCGAGTTTTATGGGTGTCGCTTTGATTGCCGAAACCCTCAAGAAAGCACTCGGTCGTGGAGATTTCGAAGCTACCACGGGGTGGTCGACTCAACCAGCAGCTCCCATGAATATACGTTCAACACAACAAGACACCCACGAGAAGACTTCTGCATATCAACATACACCAGGAGCCCCACACCCACCCAACATCACAGATGAGTTCCCGACGATCAGCGAAACTGTGACTCCCGCGAGCCTCAAGCATCCCCTCACCATCATCAACAGCGCACCACTACTAGGGGGGAAGTCTGCAGAACAGCCAACACGCGTCCCTCCATTGCGGATGTCAAGACCAAAAGCACTACACGACAGCAACACTACACCACTCCTCAAAGGGAAGCCTGCCGAACTACGAAACCGCGTCCCCCTATTGCGGACCCCGGAACTGCCAATGAACACGTTCGCCGGGAGCCCAACGCCGAAATCCTCCCCACAACGACGAAGGCCTGCCGGACATAACTACAACCTGCGCACCTCATCAGTGCCATCCCCGCACCCAGAAGAAGATTGACTTCTGAAATGTAAGTCCAGCTCATCATTTCCCAGTTGCAGTGCCACTTTCCTTAAAGTACGAAAACTTGCTGACAAACGAATTAGACATGAAATGCAAAAATCAACATTGCAAGTGTACCTTCGTGCTAGAATAGCCCCCAAGGGTATGACACTCTTCCTCACACCAGCCGCTGCAAATCTAGATGAGCACGACCAAATAACATGGAAAAACGTCCTCCTTGAGGCATCTCTTAAATTAACAGAAATCGCTCCTAATCACAGTGATAAGCAGGTAAAGAAACTGGTTGCTATGACCAACATCATTCTCCGCCACAACACTTTATCGAACGAAGAAATCACGCGATTAGCAGAATTTGAACAGAATAAATACCAAGCCATCATGACCACGAAAATTCATAAACTCAAAAGAGACCATGTGCCCAAGCCCGCGTTCCCTGATATAGTTCCTTATCACTACAACACCATCACCCAGGAAATCACTAATGGTACAAACGAGCACCCATCTAGGAACACACCCTGTGACACTGTAGTTGTAAACTTATCGAACACGAGCTTGTCACCTGACGAAGAAAAACTGCTATCTAAGGGACTAAGCTTCTGCCCGACCACAAAATTTTTTGATGAATTCCACTTGCTCTGTGACCTCGACAACTTCGCTCGAAGCTTAAAGTTGCGCGAATATTTCTTGGACAGGCCTTCTAACCACGAAACAATTCACCGTCGTAAATCAAATGATTGGACACCGAACAGTAATCGAGACAAGTGCTTGGACCTTTATATCACCGCAGTACAGAAAGATATAGTACACGAATACCACAGACAGAAAGGAAACCGAGAAAACTTGATAAAATCTGAAAAAAGAAGTATGAAAAATTTGGCATTTAGGACAGACATAACAATAAAACCCGCTGACAAAGGAGGAGCAATTGTAGTCCTTAATACAACCAACTACTTACAAGAAGCATACCGCCAACTAGACGACTCAAGATTTTACGAACACCTCCCAGGTGATCCGACAGACGAATACAAACGTATCGTATCAACAGAACTAAAGAAACTGTTGGTACAGAAAAGATAACCAACACTGACCACAAACTGATGCAAGCAGCATACACTTGTCCAGGTCGCTTCTACATCCTCCCAAAAATTCATAAACCCGGTAACCCAGGTCGACCAATCATATCAGGCATCGGTACAATAACTGAACCCATATCAGGGTACGTGGACAAACTAATAAGCCACATTCCATGCACCCTCGCGTCGTACATAAAAGACACCACACATTTTCTTCTAGACATTGCAGATATCTGTGTGCCGAAAAACTCGTACTTGGTTACTCTTGATGTCTCTTCATTATATACAAATATTCCTCACGATGACGGCATAGCTGCATTACAAAACATGCACACAAACCATACACAATCTAACACCCCAGATTTCTCTGCCATTGCAACTTTGACGAAGATGGTTCTCGAATTCAATTCATTCGAGTTTAACCAAGAGTATTTCCGACAAATCAGCGGGACCGCTATGGGCACCAAAATGGCACCTAATTATGCCAACATATTTATGGGAAAGCTAGAATCTGAATTTCTTGCACAAAGTTCCTTGAAACCAATGTTATACAGAAGATACATAGACGACATTTTTCTTATTTGGACCCACAGCGAGGACGAAGTTCTCAGCTTTATCGACACTTACAATGCTGTACATCCGAACATACACTTCAGACACACATACTCGCAAGTTACAGTAAGTTTTCTTGATGTTACCATAACGATAGAAGAAGAGAAGCTCTCTACAACCCTATATCGCAAACCAACAAATCGACAACAATACCTCCATTACCAAAGCGATCACCCACGCCACTGTAAAAACAGTATTCCATACAGCCAGGCTCACCGGTTTAAGCGAATCTGCTCTAGAGACGCTGACTTTGACACGAGCTCACAGAGGCTAAAACTTATGCTCGAGAAACAAAAATACCCCCCACATGTAATTAATGACGTTGTTCAAAAAGCGAGAAAACTAAAGCGTGAAGATTTACTTATGAAGCGACCACCACGAGAAGACCCACAACGAGCAAACCTCTGCTTGACTTACAGCACAAACTTCCCCAATGTAAACAAAATCTTTAAACGACATTACAACCTTCTGGAACAAAGTGAACGTCTGAAACGCGCATTCCCATCCGCTCCAGGTGTCGTTTACCGACGACTACGTAACCTCAAAGACACCCTTGTCCACTCCCAAATTAACACATCACCCCCCAATAATTCATGCCGCCCTTGTTTAAAGCCACGATGTCTTGTATGTAAGGCGATGCAAGAAACAGACAAAGCAACCAGCACGCAATCCAAGTTTTCGATTAAGGTACGAGGAAACCTAACATGCGATTCCTCTGATGTGGTATACCTACTCGAATGCAACGTGTGTGGTATGCAGTACATCGGACAAACAGAAACACCATTTAGGATTCGCTTCAATAATCACAGAGCCCATGCGAAATCAGCCCCAAGTCTACCTCTATCAAAACATCTCAATCTTCCCGACCATGCATTCGACAAACTATCAGTAACGCTCTTAGAGACGGGATTTAAATCAAATCGAGAACGTGAACAATGAGAGTTGACATGTCGCCTTAGAAGACGACATTAACGAAGTGCGCGCGGGGCACTGGCGCTGTGGCACGAGCGCGAGCCTGGCGTCGAACGCTGGCCAGGAGTGACTCCAACGCCTGGGCTACGCTTTTGAACTTGTTCACGTTTCCTGTCCTTTAATAAATCGTCTACAGTCACAAGCGGCTGTACAGACGTAACAGTTGGCGACGAGGAAGACTGGATCGACTCATCGGCACTCCACCGACGTCAAGGAAATAACATGGCGACGCCCGACTTCGGTCGGCTACCCGAATTCAGCGGCAGCCCCAGCTCCTGGAGATCCTGGTATGGGAGGCTACAGTTCTTCTTCGAGGCTAACGAGATTACGGACGCATCGAAGAAACGTGCTCATCTGCTAACGCTGTGCGGGGAACAGACTTATGACATCGTCTGCGCCCTCGTTCAACCCAAGCAGCCCAACCAAGTGAGCTACGAGGACATAGTCAAGATGCTCAAGGCTCACTTCGATCCACAACCGTCTGAGGTCTTCTGCAGGGCACGATTCCAGCGACGTGACCAAAAGCACGACGAAACGGTCAGTGATTACGTCACGGCGCTCAAGAAGCTAGCAGCAGATTGCAATTTCGGGACAAGCGCAGACACTGCAGCGAATCCGACAATGCTGCCTATGGACGTCATGCTGCGTGATCGTTTCGTTTGCGGTCTTCGGAACGAGCAGGTCCAGCAACGGCTCTTCGCAGAAAAGGACTTGACGTTCAAGAAAGCTTTCGACCTTGCACTGCGAGCTGAAAACGCCATCGAAGACCAGAAACGCGTGAAAACCGAATTTAAAGAGTTTCACGAATCCTGCATAAGCACATGCAAGATAGACAACCAAGGTCACTCTAGTGCCTCTGCCCAAAAGAAGAAACAACGCTGTTGGCGTTGTAACGCGCTACATAATCCGGACACTTGCAAGTTCCAGACAGTCTCCTGCAACTACTGCAAGAAACGCGGACACATTGAAAAAGCCTGTCTGAAAAAGCGGAAAGAAGCAAAAACGAGCAACAGCATCGAATATCCCCAACAAGGAACTTCGACAGCTGCCTCAGCACCAGTGTCGACTCAGCAGGACTCATCAGACGTGGCCCTTTACGAGCTCAACACCGTAACCAACGCGTTCAGCACACAGAAGGTCATGACTCGGCTACGCGTACATGGCAAGTTCTTGGATTTTGAAGTCGACTCGGGTGCAGCCTGCACACTCATCAGTGAGGTCACGTTCAAAGCTACGTGGACAGATGATCGACCACGGCTTCAGACCGACAACATGCTCCTACGCACATGGTCAGGACAGTCTCTTCGAGTTCTCGGATGTGCAACGGTGATTGTTACGCACGGAAACAAAACCATGACACTACCACTTGTTGTCATCAAGGGAGCAGGTTGTAACCTCCTTGGACGAAACTGGTTTCCTCACCTGGGTATACAGATCACGGGCATCAATGATGTATCCGGCGATGAACTTGTTTCGAAGCTTCTCGACAAGTACCAATCTGTATTCGACGAGGACATATCAGGACACATCGGTCCAGCGGTACAACTAGACCTCGTGGAAGGAGCGAAACCAAAGTTCCTAAAAGCACGGCCGGTTCCTTTCGCGCTCCGGTCAGCTGTAGAAGCAGAATTGGATCGACTGCAAAGTCAAGGCATAATCGAGCCAGCACAGCATTCGGATTGGGCAACGCCTCTCGTACTGGTTCGAAAGAAGAATGGCTCGTTGCGAATATGCGGCGACTACCGTTGCACAGTGAACCAGGTATCAAAGAAGGCAGACTACCCACTTCCCTCAACTGATGAAGTGCTCAGCCACTTGAGGGGAGGCAAGGTCTTCAGCACCCTGGATTTAGCACAAGCGTACCAGCAACTTCACGTGACGCCAGAGACAGCAGAGATATTGACCCTGAACACGCTGAAGGGACTATACAGGGTCAAGAGATTGCCTTTCGGAATTTCTGCAGCCCCAGCCATTTTTCAACGTTTTATGGAGACAATGCTGTCAGGCATCACAGGCGTGTGCGCATACCTAGATGACGTGATCATCAGTGGGAAAGACGCCACGGAACACGCCGAGAGACTGGAAGAAGTGCTGAAGAGGCTACGAAACTACAATCTGCGCCTCGGAAAAAACAAGTGCTGCTTTGCGGTGCGACAAGTTTTCTTTCTGGGACACCGAATCGACGAGACAGGCGTCCACACAAACGAAGAGAAAGTTCGAGCCATAACGGACGCTCCAGCACCAAACTGCAAACAAGCGCTTCAATCATTTCTCGGAATGCTGGCTTTCTACGACAGATTCTTGAAGAACAGGGCAACAGTTGCCAGCTGCCTATACCAGCTTCTTCAGAAGGACGCCACGTGGAGATGGGAGACAAAGCATCAAGAAGCCTTTGACAAGCTTAAGGCATTGCTGCTCAGTCAGACCGTACTGGCACACTACGACGAACAGAAGGAGCTTCTTGTCTCTTGTGATGCTTCACCATATGGCATAGGAGCTGTTCTGTCTCAACGTGATGACCAGAATAGAGAGGCGCCAATCGCTTTTGCATCTCGGACGCTAGGGCCGGCAGAACGCAAATATGCTCAATTGGACAGAGAAGGCCTTGCTGTGGTGTTTGCAGCCCACAAGTTCCACAAGTATATTGCGGGAAGAAAGGTGACTTTCGTCACTGACCACCAACCACTGCTCGGCATACTGGGTCCACAAAAGCCAACGGCTCAAGTCCTTTCTCCACGGATGACCAGATGGTGCATCAAGTTATCGGCGTATGACTACAGCATAATCTACAGGCGTGGCAAGAACCATCAAAACGCGGATGCGTTGAGCCGTTTGCCATTACAAGAACGTCTCGATGAACCCTGGCCTCCAGGTGACGTACTATTGTTCGAAGCGTTATCGAGACCTCCGTTGACTGCTGCCGAGATAGCACGCCTGACACAACAAGACAGCATCATGCAGAGGTTGTACAAGGCAGTGCAGGATGGTACAGTGGAGAAACTCACTGGAGATGAGTTTGCTCCTTACCGACGACGAGCGACCGCACTAGCACTACAGCGCGAGTGCATCACACTTGGATCCCGAGTGATCATACCGAGCTCAGCACGATCCCGTGTTCTGGCACTTCTGCATGCGGGTCACAGAGGCATGGTAGCCATGAAGAAGTGCGCAAGGAGCTACGTATGGTGGCCCGGAATGGACAAGGTGATCGAGGAAACGGTGCGACAGTGCCGTGAATGCCAAGCAACGCAAAAGAGCCCACCCAAAGCTCCTATTCCTACGTGGGACCGTCCCCAGACAGCATGGAACACGGTGCACGTTGACTTCGCGGGGCCACTACTCGGACGCACCTACTTAGTTGTTGTGGACGCATACACAAAGTGGGTGGAAGTCCGGCACGTGACACAAGCAACATCCGCGGCTGTAATCGACGTGCTCCGAAGCCTCTTTGCAACGTTCGGCATTCCCCGAAAGGTCATCTCCGACAACGGAAAAGCATTCATCTCCAACGAGATCAAGCAGTTCTATGCGTCGAACGGCATACAGGCTGCAACCTCACCAGCATATCATCCGGCAACAAACGGCCAGGCAGAACGCTATGTGGCGGAGCTGAAAAGAGCGCTGTTGAAAGATGCAGACAAGTCCATACAGTGCCGACTTGCAAGATTTCTGTATCGGCAGCACACGACAATACACACTACCACAGGTATGACACCGGCGAGAGCGATGTTCGGACGAGAATTGCTCTGCCCTCTCGATCTTCTTAAGCGGGAGACGGATAAGCGAAGTCCTGAGAGCCAGGAGGCATTGCAAAAATCACGCCGCTTCGCTATAGGGGATAGAGTGCTTATCCGGCAGTTTTTGAAAAAGCCAGATTGGATTGAAGGCGAAATACTGCGCCGCGTCGGACCACGATCCTGGCTTGTAAAAAGCGACCAAGGAAAGGTTCGGCGTCACCTCAATCACATGAGGAAAACGAGTCAGACCAGACAAACAACCCAATCGCGGACAGATTGGAGCGCAGCTGACGATCTCTTGGACGCAACGCCAGAAGAGACGCCATCGAGCTCAGCTGCTCAACCGCCTGAATCGCCCGAGATGCAAGATCACACTCCCTCGCAACCGTCGACGTCACAGGCAGTGGCCACTCGGCAACTGCGACCACCAGAGGTTAGGCGACCTCCAGACCGCTATGGAGACTTCGTCTAAGGGAGGAAGAGTGACATGTCGCCTTAGAAGACGACATTAACGAAGTGCGCGCGGGGCACTGGCGCTGTGGCACGAGCGCGAGCCTGGCGTCGAACGCTGGCCAGGAGTGACTCCAACGCCTGGGCTACGCTTTTGAACTTGTTCACGTTTCCTGTCCTTTAATAAATCGTCTACAGTCACAAGCGGCTGTACAGACGTAACAAGAGTCATACCTTATCCACCGATTTAACACCCTCGATAGAGGAATAAATGAGAATCCTGGTACACTTGCAGCAATAAAGCATTAGAAAACAATAACGGCAACAACGAAAATAGTAACTGAGTTCACGGCACTGCAGCTGCGAAGGGCACTGGACAACCTAAAACAATTCCAAGTGTAACTACTCTTCCTAAGTGCAGCTGTCGTCTGTTTTCTGTTTTATTTTACTACCCAATGATTTGTGCCATGCATGACATGCCCAACAGCAACCCTGTGTACAGCCGAGAGGCCCCCACCGCACGCGTAATCCAGAAGCGGGCAAGAAATTCGCATTGCACCCGCTTGCACAGCCTACTGCAATACGGGGCACCCCTCTTTTTACGACGAAATGTTGACAGGGTGCGGAGTAGTTAAAGGCTTAGAACTTCCTAAAATGCCGGCTTACCAGCCTCTGCCACAATACGCGGCACCCCTCCTTCTACGACGAATTGTTTACGGGACTCCGAGTAGTTAAAGGCTTAGGACTTCCTGAAAAGCTCTTTTTTTTGCCCCACACCGAACCGCCAGTGCCAGGAGGGGCCGTCTGATCGGGAGGAATGCGTTAGTGAACGGAAACATACACAGACCGCTGACATCAGAAAGGTGAAGGGGAGAGGGGAAAGAGAGATGAAGGGGGACGTGGAGGGAAGAGTGGAGGGGGGAAGTGGAAGGAAGAGTGGAAGGGGGGCACCATAGGGGCGTCCACCGTATATTATTTTTCTCTTCTTCGTCTCTTTTTCCTTCTTTTTCTTTCCTTTTTTTACTTTTTTTTCTTTTTTCCTTTTTTTCTTTTCTGTCTTGTTGTTCTTCTTTCCTTGCCCTCTGATTTGAGATTGTATAAAGCTGAGCACCAACAAACTGTATCTTTAATCCTGATGAAGGCCAGACTCTAGGCCGAAACGTTGAAATGAACCACGTTCTGAGCGCTCACGGAGGATCTACTTGACTATATATATATATATATATATATATATATATATATATATATATATATATATATATATATATATATATATATATATATATATATATATATATATATATATATATATATATATATATATATATATATATATATATATATATATATATATATATATATATATGTGTGTGTGTGTGTGTGTGTGTGTGTGTGTGTGTGTGTGTGACGAACCACATGAGGACGGTGTGGTGGAATGGTAGAGAAGGAGGAAGACGAAGACAAATGAATGGTTCATCGTACAGCCATCACGTCTCCTGCGTCACTGTCTGTGATTTGGAAAAAATGTCATCGTACTTATGGATAAGCTGCTTCAATGCCAACTGTTGAGTTTTATTTAGATGTAGTACATCGCAAACTTGTACACCTTGCAAAGACGCGCCCATGCTAGCAGTGGTGTGGTTTTGTGTACGAGAACGGATTATGTCTTTCTCTTGGCGTAGAGTCATGGTGTCAAGGTCCAGCGACAAGTTAAAGAGGCAAGCACTATCCAAGCCAAGAAGTAAGTTGCTCTTCATGTCATGTAAAACATGAGCCTGAATTTCTCTTCTCACTTTTCCTATCTGTAACATTAGATTAACGCGACCCAAAGTTTTGGTAATTGATGTGACTTGTTGAACTGAGATGCATGAATTCCTCATTATTTGCAGGTGAAGTACATTCAGCCCTGCTTCGCTGATACAGGTAATTGTAGGTCCGGTATCAAGAATTGCGCTGACAGGGTACCCGTTAACGAGGGCATCAAACTGACTTACATGAACTCTGGGTCGCCCTCCTCGTTTCCCTGGTTGGTGGAGAGGGCGGAAATGCTTGCGCGTCGTGGGAATTCATTATGCCAGTGCATCGGTCGGGGTAAGCCGTCCATCGCGCAGTGTTTGCACTCACGCAAGGGTGTTCGTACCGGGGTATTACGAGGACGCTGACTAGTTATGTCACTTGTTACGTTAATATGTGTATTTCGAGCTAGGGGAAAGCGATGTAACCTCACTCTCTGCATGATTGACTCTACACGAAGTGCAGCTGTAAGCCATGCCTCTGGTGTGGACGAGGTAAGGTCAGCAAGTGCCATCTCCATATGCGCAGGAAGGCCGCCGATGAGCCCTGATACAAGGTGCGTGTCCTTTAGGTCGGCGAGGCGTCGGAGAGATATTTTTTCATTATAGTATTCGTTCAAGCTGTGGCCTGTTCGCAACCGGCAATGAATGAATTGGCGAAAAGGATCCGCGACGCCGCTCGTAAAGCGTTCCTTCATGCGTTCACATAAGCTCTCCCAAGATGCGTCTGTATCGAAAACCTCGGTGAGAAACCATCGGAAAGCCTCACCTTCAAGGTAATCAGAGAAGTAGCACAGCTTGTCTCGCTCCGTCAATGCTGCGGCCGCAGTCCTCACCTCAAAGAGCCGGAGCCACTTGTCAAAGGGGACGTCCATAGATGCTCCCGAGTACTTCGGGATGTTGATGACTTTCTGGGATGTCGCCATTATGAAGGGCACGGTATATCCTGTCGACTAGTGTGACGCAGGAAACATTGGTTGATTGGTTGGTTGGTTGGTTGGTTTCTCAACACCTTGGCGCAACCCACCTAGGGGGATAGGCCATGAATGGGACGGTGCCTTGCTTTTTAAATTAATTCACTTTGTGAAAGAGAGGATTGCATTAATTAGGTAATATAGGTAATAAAAAAAAGGTGTTAAATTTCTAAAAAAACCTTGCAATGAAAACATATACACATACAAAAAATTATACATAAAACAGCTGAAGTTACCTGTTTTTAGCATTCCATTCTTTTAGATTCTCGTAAGAAATTTGTAACAGTGGTAAAAACCCTCCTGTGGCTGAATCCAAATGCGACTGCGCCAAATAAAGGAATCACCGGAAGTGTCAAGTTTAAGCCCAACTTTCGCAGGGGTTCTTCCAGTAGATTTTCCCTTCGAGCTTTGAATTTTCGGCATGACAAAAAGAAGTGCTCCAAAGATTCCCTCTCATTACAATAAAGGCACAAATGCGAGTGTGCCAGACCCGAGCTGTGAAGGTAAATGTTCAATGAAGTGACTCGACAACGCAGCCTGGTAATCACAATTTCTTCCTTTCTTGATGAACACCAGTTGTTCTTCCAAGGAAACTTTAGCTGTGGGAAGTCTGATACAAACAAAGGAGACGTGATGGCTGTACGATGAACCATTCATTTGTCTTCGTCTTCTTTCTTCTCTACCATTCCACCACACCGTCTTCGTGTGGTTCGTCATATATATATATATATATATATATATATATATATATATATATATATATATATATATATATATATATATATATATATATATATATGTATATATATATATATTTGGTATTTCTTGAAAGTCTTCCTGGATTCGGGTCGAGTTAGGGTCACCAGAAGAAGCGAACGAGCAAACGAAAAACGATGCTTTATTGCCAACGTTTCGGCCGGGGACCGGCCTTCGTCAGGGCATACGTGCATATTACTCTAACACGCACTCCTTAAGGACATAGCATGGGGCCCCCCAATTGTGAATAATCACTCTTAGCAATACTGACATACATGTTAACAAAAAGATATTCAGACATGCGCAGCAGTTTGTTGATAGCGGAGCAGAAGTGCGCTATACAGAATATGGCAGGGCAAGGTGACTTGAAAACACAGATACAAATAATATGACGGACACTTGTGATATCGCAACATTTGTGAATGAATAGAAACAATAAAAGAAGGCAATGCCATGTTAAGTTACATTCGTTGTCAATGAAATATACATGAGCATAATATCACCATTGATGTCACAATGTGGTAACAGAGTGTGCATGCATTCTGGTCAACTAAGTAATGTGTCACCAATGACATGGCAACGTAATCACGGCAGTGAACAAATATGTATGTGGGCTACGGTGGTTGATTTATCTGTTTTGCCGGTAAAAACGTAAGCCTCCCTGGGTTCTCGTTTATTCCAGACGCTATGGCGTTAAATTTATGAATAAGAAAAGATTCACGAACTTCCCTGTCGTAGTGCGATTTAAAACCAGATTCGAGTATTGTGGCAGTTATGTTGTCGAAAGAGTGGCCTGGGGTAGCGAGGTGTTTGGACAGGGGAAGGCTAGGCAGGCACAAGGCGTGTGACCTGTGATTATTGAAGCACAATCGGAAAGCTGTCTCCGTTTGACCAATATATTGGAGGTCACACAATGAGCATTGAAGCAAGTAGATTGCATTGCTCGTGTCGCAGTCGAAATTGCCTTTTATTCAGAGAGCGAAGTTTGACGCAGAGCTCTTAACAATACGCGACGTAGTCTTGTGGGGGCACACCGTGCAGCGTGCCTTGTTACATGGGTGACACCCCACATGGGCTGGCGTTGATATTTTGGATGACGTAAGTATGTCTCGTAGGTTTCTCGATCGGTGGTAAACTGCTCGTGGAGGCTCAGGGAAGACGTCTTTGAGACAATTGCTCTGCATTAGTATGTTGTAGTGCTTTTTGAGGATCGCGTTAGCATTTGGAATTGACAGAGAATGTGTCAGAATTTAATTGATGTGCTTCCGGTGCGCAGGTTTTTTATTTGATTTTAGAAGCGCTCTTCGGTCCATTGCATCGGCGCGCATGATCGCGTTGTCGATAATCTGAGGCGGGTACTGTTGTACAGTTAGGGCATCACGAAGCTTAACACAGTTTTCAACAAAGTCTGAATTTTCAGAGCACAGCCTTTTGAAACGAAGTGCTTGACTGTACGGTATACTCGTCTTACAATGTTTTACATGGCTGCTTTTGAAATGAAGGTATCGGTGAGCGTCGGTGGGTTTTCTGTATACTTCAGTAGATCATTTTTCGCCGCAAAGGGATACTGTTACATCCAGGAAACAGATGGATGCCTTCGAGTACGATTGTGACAATGAAATGAATGGATGAACCTTGTTAAAGTCTGCAACGAAAGTCAAGAGTTCCGCTTCGCCGTGATGCGAGATAAAAAAAATGTCATCTATAAAACGTTTGTAGTAGTATGATTATAGTCTGCGCGTTGAAAGGAAATGATTTTCCAATTGGCCCATAAATATATTCGCGTAATTTGGACCAACTTTGGTTCCCATTGAAGTGCCACTAACTTGTACGTAGTGAACACCGCCGAATTGAAAATTGTTAAGCTCCAGGATGAGTTTTATTAATGTGGCTAATGTGCAGCAATCAACAGATTTGTCATATGATGAGTCGTTATAAGCATCCACTACTGCACGAATGCCGTCTTTGTGGGGAATATTAGTATAAAGTGACGCAACATACAATGCGTTACGTTGCCATCCTGCCAAAATCCATAGGTATTTGGTATTTCTTGAAAGGCTTCCTGGATTCGGGTCGAGTTATAAGTCACCAGAAGAAGCGAACGAGCAAACGAAAAACGATGCTTTATTGCCAATGTTACGGCCGGGGACCGGCCTTCGTCAGGGCATACGTGCATATTACACTAACATGCACTTCTTAAAGACATAGCATGGGGGCCCCCAATTGTGAATAATCACTCTGGCAGGACGGCAACGAAAACGATCAAATGGAAATTTCCGAAGACGACAGTTTCTACGGCTGTCGTTGGCGACTCCCAAACGAAGTATATGTTTCAGCATTTCGACCTTCTTTGAGAGGGCACTCCTGCGTTCATTACACAGTTTGGCGCTGTGATACGTGACGTACATGGCCTTTTGGACTTCGTGCCATCTTCAACGACAACGCCGAGTCTTCATGTTGGAACAAATAATTTGGTTCACAGCACTGGACGTGTAACGTTCCACAAGTACAAGGCCCTGCTACAACTCATTCTGTCGAAACGCCCCATGATAAGCCGGATCTATGCAACTTTATTACTACTCCGTGCTTTAAACCGCCGTCGTGACAAGCACAATGAAGCAATTGTTCGCCACTGTAATTGTGAAGCGTGTGATTTCAACGACCGCCTACGGAGCTTCTGCTGTCGCTCTGACCGGGTGTTCTTTCTGGACCATGCCTTGGAATGGTTTTCATCGGTGCGCGTCCTCGCGGCAAATGGCCTTCACCCAAACTTCGAGGGTGTTGCACTGATGGCTGGCCACATCAAGCAGCTGTGTTTCCGGAACGCAACGGACGCCTCGTCTTCCTCTTGGCTAGACCACATGCCCAGTGGTCCCATGAAGCAATCCTCCAACGCCTACCAACCTGGTCTTGTGGAACGTGCGTCCTCGCCCCGCTCATCTTCACCCCAACGCCTCCAAGTGCCCGAAATCTACACCGAGCCACTTGCGCAAGAAAAATCTACCTACGCCACAGTTGCTGCGAAAGCAAGGAACCAAAGACTCTCCGCTCGTGAAAGGTCTGGAAACATTTCTTTGTCTCACCGGTACCCTTTAAGAAAATGCAATCGTGAGAAAAGCGCTGTATCTTCAAAGAATTGACTAATACCGATCTCATTCGACAACCCTATTCAGAGTCGTGACTTTCTCAGAATTAGAAAAATTGTGGAAAAACGTGTGAAATACAAACTTCACGCATCTACGCTAAACACCTATTTAAACACCTTGACTGTACCGAAAGGAGTGATTTCGCTCAAACCAACAACTTCCGAAATGTCACAACGCAACGTCGAGAAATGGAACGAAACGTTAAAGAACACGTCCCTAGCTCTCATGCGCATCATCATCGACCATTATAATTCTCCTGTCAAAGCGTTGCTAAACAGTGAACGACAGTTGCGCAAGGCTCGTATGTTGGATCCCTCTGAATCGGCTTCGCTGGTTCAATACGAACAGAAAAAACAATTAGAAATTGAACAGAAGAAAGCAAAGAAGTTTTTGCGTGACCACATTACCCTTCCAAAACCACTGACCAACGAAGATTTCCTTCCCGTCGAATCATCCAGTTCTAGACGAGACAAACTATCAGCTAGACCTAACGTAGTAAGCGTTTCAAACGTGGTTTTATCTGACTCAGAAATGACTGTGCTTGCTCCGGGCTTGAATTTCTGTCCAGCTACTGGGGGCTACAGTGAATTTAACTTGATAAAAGACTTAGATGAATTCGCGCGCAGTATGAGGCTAAGCGAATTCTTCCATAAACGTTCATCATCCAAGAGTAACATGTCTTCCAATCAACACTGGACGCCGCCAACACAACGCGATAAATTCCTCAATATGTACATTTCTGCAGTTCAGCGTGACATCCTGCAGGCTTATGGGAACCGCATTTCATTCAAGGGAAACCTCACAATTAAAGAACGGAATGCAGTTAAATGTTTACAAGAACGCACAGATATTGTAATAAAACCCGCTGATAAAGGAGGCGCAATCGTGATAATGAACACAACGGACTAGTACGTTTGTGAAGCTCAGAGACAGCTAGATAATGACACGTTTTACAAGCGACTCAGTAAAAACCCCACCGAAAAATTTAAGGACATCGTTACTGATACAATCAAGCATTTAATACTGGATGACAAACTTCCCGATAAAGCAAAGCACTCATTAGTACCACTGAGCCCTGTTCCAGGAAGGTTTTACCTATTGCCTAAAATACATAAGCCCGATAACCCCGGTCGTCCTATAGTGTCAGGCATTGGCACTGTCACCGAACTACTTTCAAGCTATGTCGATGGCCTGATTAGTATACTGCCTCTAACTTTTCCATCCTATCTGAAGGACACTTCTCATTTCCTCGCTGACATCATCGACCTCAATATACCTGCTGACTCATTTCTGGTAACATTGGATGTTGCGTCACTTTATACTAATATTCCCCACAAATACGGCATTCGTGCAGTAGTGGATGCTTATAACGACTCATCATATGACAAATCTGTTGATTGCTGCACATTAGCCACATTAATAAAACTCATCCTGGAGCTTAACAATTTTCGATTCGGCGGTGTTCACTACGTACAAGTTAGTGGCACTTCAATGGGCACCAAAGTTGGTCCAAATTACGTGAATATATTTATGGGCCAATTGGAAAATCATTTTCTTTCAACGCGCAGACTACAATCATACTACTAGAAGCGTTTTATAGATGACATTTTTTTTATCTCGCATCACGGCGAAGCGGAAATCTTGACTTTCGTTGCAGACTTCAACAAGGTTCATCCATTCATTTCATTGTCACAATCGTACTCGAAGGCATCCATCTGTTTCCTGGATGTAACAGTATCCCTTTGCGGCGAAAAATGATCTACTAAAGTATACAGAAAACCCACCGACGCTCACCGATACCTTCATTTCAAAAGCAGCCATGTAAAACATTGTAAGACGAGTATACCCTACAGTCAAGCACTTCGTTTCAAAAGGCTGTGCTCTGAAAATTCAGACTTTGTTGAAAACTGTAATAAGCTTCGTGATGCCCTAACTGTACAACAGTACCCGCCTCAGATTATCGACAACGCGATCATGCGCGCCGATGCAATGGACCGAAGAGCGCTTCTAAAATCAAATAAAGAACCTGCGCACCGGATGCGCATCAATTTAATTCTGACACATTCTCCGTCAATTCCAAATGCTAACGCGATCCTCAAAAAGCACTACAACATACTAATGCAGAGCAATCGTCTCAAAGACGTCTTCCCTGAGCCTCCACGAGCTGTTTACCGCCGATCGAGAAACCTACGAGACATACTTACGTCATCCAAAATATCAACGCCAGCCCATGTGGGGTGTCACCCATGTAACAAGGCGCGCTGCAAGGTGTGCCCCCACAAGACTACGTCGCGTATTGTTAAGAGCTCTGCGTCAAACTTCGCTCTCTGAATAAAAGGCAATTTCGACTGCGACACGAGCAATGCAATCTACTTGCTTCAATGCTCATTGTGTGACCTCCAATATATTGGTCAAACGGAGACAGCTTTCCGATTGTGCTTCAATAATCACAGGTCACACGCCTTGTGCCTGCCTAGCCTTCCCCTGTCCAAACACCTCGCTACCCCAGGCCACTCTTTCGACAACATAACTGCCACAATACTCGAATCTGGTTTTAAATCGCACTACGACAGGGAAGTTCGTGAATCTTTTCTTATTCATAAATTTAACGCCATAGCGTCTGGAATAAACGAGAACCCAGGGAGGCTTACGTTTTTACCGGCAAAACAGATAAATCAACCACCGTAGCCCACATACATATTTGTTCACTGCCGTGATTACGTTGCCATGTCATTGGTGACACATTACTTAGTTGACCAGAATGCATGCACACTCTGTTACCACATTGTGACATCAATGGTGATATTATGCTCATGTATATTTCATTGACAACGAATGTAACTTAACATGGCATTGCCTTCTTTTATTGTTTCTATTCATTCACAAATGTTGCGATATCACAAGTGTCCGTCATATTATTTGTATCTGTGTTTTCAAGTCACCTTGCCCTACCATATTCTGTATAGCGCACTGCTGCTCCGCTATCAACAAAATGCTGCGCATGTCTGAATATCTTTTTCTTAACATGTATGTCAGTATTGCTAAGAGTAATTATTCACAATTGGGGGCCCCCATGCTATGTCCTTAAGAAGTGCATGTTAGTGTAATATGCACGTATGCCCTGACGAAGGCCGGTCCCCGGCCGAAACGTTGGCAATAAAGCATCGTTTCTCGCTTGCTCGTTCGCTTCTTCTGGTGACTTATAACTCGACCCAAATCCAGGAAGCCTTTCAAGAAATACCAAATACCTATGGATTTTGGCAGGACGGCAACGAAAACGATCAAATAGAAATTATATAATATATATATATATATATATATATATATATATATATATATATATATATATATTTATATATATATATATATATATATATATATATATATATATATATATATATATATATATATATATATATATATATATATATGTGCCACGGCCGAAACGTTAGTAAATACGATCCCTTTCTTATGTGCTATCTGCAAGTTAATTCAATATAGAAAATACCCGGACCTGTCGTGCCTTCTCTTCATATATATATATATATATATATATATATATATATATATATATATATATATATATATATATATATATATAGGTAGGCATGGTGGTTGAGTGGCCGTAGCGTTGCATAGAGTCCAGCAGATCATCCGTGAGCGGTCACAACGTGGTTGATTCCGACGTTTCGGCCTAGAGTCTGGCCTTAATCAGAATCCTGATGAAGGCCAGACTCTAGGCGTCGAAATAAACCACGTTGCGACCGCTCACGGAGGATCTACTGGACTATATATATATATATATATATATATATATATATATATATATATATATATATATATCGCTTACAAATTGAAGCACGTGCACATTAACGTCAGTTGATGCTTCCGTTTCCAATTTTTGGATATACGAACGATCTGTTTGCAGACAGTTCTCATACAAAAAACCGGTCACACTTGGTATTTTAGCGATAATCTTTCTTGATAATTATCTCTTTATTGTTTTATTACCTTTCATTGCATGTTTTCAGCGAACGCTGCGGCGTTTATATGCCGGTTCAACAACAGTAACAAAAAAAAAACTGTGTTATTAGCAGCTGCCGCAAAGAAAGCAAAGTGCACAAGAAAGGGAACCTTCTTGGCAGTGCTGGCTTTAGAACCAAGGCCACCAGCTTCGAATGTGAGGGTTGACCACCGGAATAAAGATTTTCCTTTCTATCTCAAATGCAGTCTAACACTCGCACCGCGTACCACAGTATGCGTACCATGGGCAGCTACAGCCCTGCGTGGAATACGCAACTTACATAGAACGTAAGCTGGAAAAAAAGACATTCTTAAAGTTTGTTAAACTTATAAAATATTTTGTGGCTCCAACAGCAAGTGCAGTTGCGAAGTACCTGCTACGCATTTATTCATCATTTAGCGATATTTTGAGCAACGCGCAACACCTTCCTAGAGCTATGTTCACACGTATGTAGCTATACGCTTTTCTATGTTGTGGATGATGATAATAGTGGTAGTGATTAAAGTATCTCTTCTTGATTTTGCAACTGGCAAAGAACGAATGAAGCTTTACCTTGCAGCGCAGCTTTTAAATAGACGTTTGCTGTTGTGTCATTGAAAAAAAGTCATCTTAGAATCAACTAGCATGCGCATGATAATTCTGTACGGATGGTTAGAAGCTGAAACGTGCCCAACAGCTCTTCTAAGACTTAGCCTTGAGTGATTTCTGCAACTTGCGCTAATTTTAACGCGATAGCGTTTGCGAGCTCATTCCGCATACACTAGGACATCAGCATCATTGGTTGTAAGTAAAAGTATGATCTAGTACATGCACGAAACATCGAAAGGGATGCAAATAAATAATTAAAAAATTTTTTTGTTCGAAAAGAGTATCGAATTCAGGCTGTCTGCGCCGCATTTTGGTGTTTTACCACAAATCCATGTCATTGCTTAAAACTACTGGGAAAAAAACCTTATATGATTGTCAAATAGTTGAAGGCTACGATGACGAGAGAAGTACAGGGGATTTTTTGCAGTAATTTTAGTATAACTGAGAAGAAATAAACTTGGAAGAGAAGATTATTTGCCCCCGGCAGGGTCCGAACCAGAGACCTTCAAATAATGCGCCAGATGCTCTACCACTGAGCTTTGGGGGGGGATCTCCTCCTGTCCACTTTCTAGGGTATATATGTGCATTAAACACGGAGCTGTCAGTCAGCGCCGTTTGTTTTCATTGCGTGGTGTATGGAACACTTTTTGCCTTTTGGTGACACGTAATACGTGATAGTATTACGAGCTAGCTACTAACCATTTATACCTCACGCAGTACCTGAAGACATTTACTCTGCCAGAACAATATCTTCGCTATACATGAATGAAAGAGGTGTAATTTTAATTGTTCGTTTTCTTCGGTAGACACAATAATTAGAGGACAAAGATGAAATGATCCCAGGAGAAATATAGGGTATGTTTTTAAAAGTAATTGTATTGGAAATGCCAAGAAAGAACTGTCGACGAAAAGATAACTTGCTACCGGCAGGGTCCGATCATGCGACCTCCGAATAAAGGGTCCAGCGCTCCTAGAAAACAAGCTTTTAAATTCAGACTTATTTCGTTCATTCGTAGCGAGGGTCTCACCTGGCAGATTTGATGCATTCAGGTAGTATGCGAGAGATAAGTGGTGAGCTGCCAGCTCCTAGTGAGATCACGTGTAACGTGACGACAAGACGCTAAAATAGTGTTCCAACCTCGACGCAACGGCAACAGGGAGCGCTGACAGACGCTATTATGTTTAATGCACATATATACCGTATATTGTCGACAAGGGGATGACCTAGCCGTCGGTCAGTGGAAGAGCATCGCAAGCGTTATGCGAAGGCCGCAGGTCCGGATCCTGCTGGAGGCAGGTTATCTTTTTTTCATTTTTCTTTCTTCTCATTGACATTACAATTCCTTCTAATAACATACGCTATACTTCTCTGGGTATTATTGACTGCTAGTTCTCAATAACATTGTGACAAAGAAAACGAGCCCTAAAATTTACACTTCTTTCGTTCATGTAGTAGAAGGAGTCTCCTTAACACATGTTACATTGCGTCGCAGATTCGTGGAATTACTTCATGCGTGAAAATATGTTATTTTGCTAAAAGTGAGTATATTAAAACCGCCCACTTATTCCAACGTGTGGAGCTAGACAAATGAACGTGTTACCCTACCAACGAGTAGTGAGTACTTCGCCAATAAGAAAAAGAAGGAACTATGTATTTGCGGGTATGTTTGGGAAGTTTGCACCTTGCGTTTTTGTATACCTAAGTGATGTCTTAAAAGCTCGTCGCGGAATATGGTAGCCGGCTCGTGCTCAGGCCGGATAGGCAGTTGTCGGTCGTGGTGGTTGGCGAATGCGATGCTTTCCACCTTTGAGTGAGCCGAGACCCACACAAGCTAGATGGCATACGCCAGAGGCTTGTGCTTGGAGAGAATGGTACGGGCTATCGATCCTCCTTGCGGGAGCCTTCGTACGCTGACTTCGAATCTGTGACCATGGTGTCCACGGTCAGTTGTAGGTGTTTCAGAAATTTTCCGCAGTGGCGGGGTTCGTCATACTCAAGGACGAGCTGACGATTAGCTTTTCAATGAACGTTGCTACCACTGTTGCTCAGTCAGAGCCTTTTCTCAACGAGACATGTACACAGGTTTCTCCCTCTAGGGCTTTCCTCCAGCTCTCGGGCCAGGAATCGCACGGTTCGTCTACCTTCGCCTGTACCCGGTTGCATGTTCTTAGGGAGTGGCTCGTTTTGAATGGTCTCTTTCCAGTTTTCGGGAAGGGCCACCCTGATTGGCGGTGGTCTTATCTGCCATCTTATTTGCCGTAGAACGACCCGGCCGTGCTGCATTTGGCTTAGCTGTAGCCTTTGGATTGACAAGTGAGCCGAAATCAGCTCCTCCACTGTATTAGGGGCACCCATGGCAAGCACTTTTTGCGATGACGAGTATATGGCCTACATGCTCAATGTGAAATATGACTCAATTTTTTAGCGGCTTAAATCCATGAAGACCCTAAGGGTAGACACAAATCTCGCAAAGACATACATTTTGTTTTTTATATATGTTCTATCTTTATTCATATAAAATAAAATGATGCATTCAAACGTAATAATCATCAATCAATCAATCAACCACTTATTTAACATGCGCAGGAAGAATCATTAGGACTTTGATCAGGCATACGCAAATATTAAGCATTGCCCCGCCGTGGTGGTATCGTGTCTAAGACATTGGGATGCTGACCCGCAGGTTGCGGGATCGAATCGCGGCGGCGGCTACTGCATTTTCGATGAAGGAAGAAATGCTGTTGGCCCATCTGCTCATATTAGGGACATGCCAAAGAACCCCAGCACAGCCCTTCACTACGACGTCTCTCATAACCATAGGGTAGTTCTCGGACAAACCCCAGATATTACTGGTAAATAAAATAAAGCAATAAAAATTACCAACTAAATAACCAATACAATACAGCCTTCAGAAAGTGAAATGAATTTAAAAGAGCCAAAACACAGAGACAAAAAGAAATCATCGTCAAAAGGGAAGAATAAAAAGACAAATCGAGAATCATAGAATGGGAGAGAACAATAATGCCGAATATACACAACATTGCTGAAGGCTTCTGGAAAGACGGAAAATGGAAGAATGTATATATATTCGGCAAAACTCTGGTAAGACAGTGCAAAGCTAAGATAAACACAATGCCTGTGGAGAATAACAAACATCAGGATAAAGAAAGTTAACAGTACAGATGATTTGTATTCTGTAAACAGTAGATTGTTGGAAGAAGTTGGCAGGTACTTGAAACGGCCGATCCTCTCGAGTTAACTTACGATGAACTTCAACAGTAATCGTGCAAAGTTCATGGGATAAGCTGCCCGGCAAGAGGTATAAGCTCCCTGGAAAGAACTGCGATTACAATATAAATTACACCAGCTCGGTAAGTTCACGCTCTCAGGCGTAGACGACTTCAGCACCCCGCGTTCTCTGGAAGCGAGTAGGAGTCGGACTCCTTCGAGGTTCCGCAAGATCTCCGAGCAGCGCGCACACTTCGCGTCTAGACTTCCTGCCAGCGCCTCGACTGGTTCGGCGTCGGCCGGAACCCTTTCCCTAGGCCGACCCTATTTCACATTTCGTGGCTTGACCGCCACCGCACTACGAAGCTTTCTTGTGTGTGGGAGAACTACGAAGCTGTGAGAGGCAGAGGGAGGTGCGTTTCACTTTCCGTTATCCCCCTCAGATTCCGGAACTTGCAATGTCCAGATAAATCCTCCTGCGGAGAAGCGAGATAGGATTGATCGTACTCCGGCGCGTTGGGATCTTGGTTCAAGGGGAAACAGCAGCACACCGAGTGGTGCGACCGAGGGCATTTTCTCTAGCGCTTCGCCGCCCTGGCTTGCCTGGTGCTTACGGTTGATGAAGTAGATTTTCATATTAAACGTTGTGGTAAACAAGTGTGCTCATTCATAAGTGACGTTTCGGATAAGAGCTAGAGAATACTCGACATCTGCAATATTGAATTCAGGTAGCGCGGTCTTCAATTTGAGTCACCAGGCACTTGTACTTTTGAAAAGTTTAAACACCGCTACACTTCACAAAACGCCCTCAAAACCCACACAAAAAAACAGCCCTGCTAAATATCCCAAAATAGAATAAAGGATACAAAAATTTCTTTATGTTGACAAATTGCACTTTGGTGCTCTTTTTCAAATGTTTGCCAGTGTTATAATGGATAGGCCAGAGCAAGATATTTTATTTCAGGCCAATCAAATTGATTCAGTAGAGCGCCGAAACTGTGCCAGACCAAATAGTCTGAACTAAGATGACGGGAGGGGAATGAGACAGTTAGAAAATTAAGAAGAAATGCGCAGAAATAAAGAAGCTGAGCACTATTCTCTAGTATCCTAAGATAAAGCCTCTGTAGACAACATCGTGCAATCCGTTTTTGTTTCTCTTACCAATTCTGAGAGCATGCTGAGAGCAATAAACTGTAATGATAAAAAATACGAAAGAACTGCTAGCACGTCTTTTGAGTGGCTGTTTTTTTAGTTGGGAGCATTCTTGGCAAAGACATTGGCGTTTTTGAACTCCTTATATATCAAGCAGCTGTCCATCATTCGTAACAGTGAAATAGCTGCATTAAAATAGCCACACAAAGCGTTAGCCGGTGCAATAATCACACGAAGCATGCAATAAACGTTAAGCAACCAGTATAATTAATCCTTATCTGTTCGTAGCCTCGGTCGGAATGGACCAGCGGCAGCACCTGTAGCAGCTCTCATCGGAGATTGCCGCCGTATCAGCCAGCGATACTGCGAAGTTTTCGCTAAGCATATCTGTACGCTGGAGATCTTGAAATTCGCATTTCGCAAAAACCACCTCGCATATTTCTTATTTTCACTTTCGTTTCTTTCAGTTTTCTCGCCGCAAAGGCTGTCAGGAATGCTCAGCGGAAACGGCGCCTTATTGTTCCAGAAGGTTCGCGATCATTAGAGATAATTCTCTTGAGATTGTGCGAAAGACGCGATCACTCGAGTTTATTTCAAAGCTTTCGTGACGACCACTAATAAGGCCGGATTATTCGACAGCACTTATATAATTAGCGACGTGCTTCACAGCTTGTCAGTTCATAGACAGCCGACGCTCTGTTTGCCGCTATCAGTGCCAGTGTCTTGCTATATTCTGATTTTCCTTTTACATGGGTACAATTTCAGCCCAATAAACACTTAAAGCTGAACATCCAATCTGCTCCCTTCGTCCGCTTCACGACACCGCGACAATATACTCTCCTTCACTAACTTGCAAGCATGCATGTACGACGCACGTACTTTTTTTAGATTTATAATCCGAGAAGAGGACTAGTCACTGCAGTAAGTAGTCAGCGAGTTGTTTACCTCTAATTGGAACTCCGCAAGATGCCAATGATCAGGTCCTATAGAAAAATGACATAAGTTCTCAATTACCAATGTGTGTGTGATTACGTATAACAAATTAGGCGAAGCCTATAGAACCTGGTTGGCTACCACTGCACTCGATAAGGTCAACTTTTAAACGGCTTACTGATTAGCGTTGGCAATCTGTCAGCGTACAGGAGACGCATTAGTTATTGCGGGATCTGCCTACTGTGCTGCAACACTCAGCGCCGCTGGCAATGACCTAATGAAAACATTGTACAAAAGCAACACAGTACAAAGCGGCTTATTTTGCTTGGCAGGATCTTTAGAGGCATGCACGAGTAGCTACCATTGCTTCTATTCTGAGGGATAAGTGCTTAGCTAGATTAAAAAAATCGTGGTGCGCTGCTGCCACGAACCTTCGAACCAACGGCAGGCTAAAATCAAAGTCGTTGTGCTGTCCATAATGTTGTTTTTTCTCTCCCTCTCTACTTAAATCGACACCTAGAAAGTGAGTGAACAAGGGCAAAATGTTTTTCGAACCCGTCTCAGTGATTTAGAGACCCATTTCCAAAGCTTTTAGGCTGTGCTCTCACTTGGCGTCAATAGAGTTCTTGAATTAGCTATCAGTCGAGGTTATGAACATGTGGTGCTTTCCATTCGTACCTGTTGAACGCTGGATGATACAATTTGCAAGCATGTCGCTAGGTCGCGAAAAGTGATGTACTGGTGACCTTTTCTGCCATACGAGTGCTCTAAAGACCTCTCGAATAACTATTGTTAGCGCTCGTGTAGAAACAGAGACAGAGAAAGAAATGAAAGGTATTCAGGAAAGGCAGGAATAATAACTACGTTCAGTTTTCTATCTCACGCACGAGAAAAAAAAATAAGGTTGTAAAAGAGCGAGTGTAAATGCTTTCCTGTGGCCTCCAGACTGCTGTCGTCAACTATGAGCGTGGAAAGCTGACTTTAGTCTCGTCCTTTTTTCTGGCTGATTTTGCTCTGCTAAACTGGTGACTCACATGATATGTAATGATAATAAAAGCTTTAACTTCATAACCTTTGAATCCCTCAGCTTTTGTTGGAAGTTTTCTTTGCGAAAACATGCACTAAATTACTTGAAATGATCGATAGTTTGACGTGTGAGGAGTGTTGCACCGAATAAGACGGACTACTCGATATTCAACTTCCTCGCTTTAAATGCGTGAGAATGAAAAGAACGCTCTAACGTGCTGCAGCTACCGAACGATTAGTCACTTTCCGTGGAAGTACGGCTTGAACACCATCCACATTGCTCGTCCACATCCAAGATTCTTGATGAAGGCGAGCTTGTGCGAACGCCTGTGACCAGTGACACAGTCCCGAACACACCAGCGAATTCGATGCTCATTTCCTGCTTTTTTTTGCCCTCTCCGCTCCGATGCTCTCTCTCTTGCCTTTGTATATCCATTTCAAAATCTCCTAGTGCAACGCAGCCATCAAGATGCTCTTCTGCGTAGCAGCGTACCTTCGTGTTTTTGTTACTTTCCTTTATCGGTAAAAATGAACACTCTAGATTGGATCATTATAAGAGTTGATTTCCGAGTCTATGAAATTCTCAAAACAGTACGCCAGGAATGTATTTTCAATGACTCGCACTTGTTTCGTTTTCCACAAGGGGCCTTACCCACCCGCATGCTTTACCACTACTACGACAATTTAGAAAAAAAATTTCGGCTTTCAGTCATCTTTGAGCGCCATGAACATCCACCCATTGCAGTGCGCGGGATCGAATCCCGGCTGTGGTGGCTGCATTTCCGATGGAGGCTGAAATGTTGTAGGCCTGTGTGCTCAGATTTGGGTGCACGTAAAGAACCCCAGGTGGTCGAAATTTCCGGAGCCTTCCACTATGGCGTTTCTCATAATTATATAGTGGTTTTGGGACGTTAAACCCCACATATCAATCAATATCCATTCATTGCTCTTTTTTACAGTGGTATTCCTCGCAGCATTTCCGATATAATTTGAGTAGGAGCAGGAGCATCATGCATGGTTCTCACATTAATCGTACAAAAAATTGAACCTTTAGAAAAATGAACTAGCCGTACTGAAGGCGTGTTTGCAATGATGCATTGAGTTAACGCGGTTAGGTAAATACGAAATGGCAGATGAAAAGTAAGGTGTTCGGGAACTTGACGTGTTGTTTCAAAAAGAGACAACAAAAAGAGTGAGAATGCGAGTGCACAAAACAAAAGAACAAACAAGAAAATAAAAACGTGCCCTATTACAGCAGGAATAGTCAGCACAATATTCTTCTTTAACGACCAGGCTGAAATATGGGAACTTCAATAAAGGGCACATCCTTTGAATAACTCTTCAGCAAATGTAATTCTTTTAGCAAGATGCATAGATGAGATAGTCGGTAAGGCAATTCTTTAAATTACCTATGACACTAGATGAATGGTTGAAGTAAACAATCGGCAGATGCATGGTGTGATTGGTCAAAACCAAATTGAAAAAAGAAAATGCAGAACTTCAACCAAAATATTTTTCTATTAAACCAGATATTTCTAAGCCTGACCGACATTGAAACGTCTCGTTTCTCGAAGAACTTTTTAAACATCGTTTACTTAAAAGTAAATTTGGGCTGCAGGTTCCCTTTTTCCTTTAAACTTTGAGGCATCCATGGTGTGTGTGTATGTGTGAGTGTTCCTTCATTCGAGCAGCGCCTCTTCTACGCGTTCTAAGAAAAAAAAAACTAAATACTAGTCTTTATTGCATGTATTTACGGGACTGACGGTGCGGGGAGTAGCTGTAGCGAACTGTGTTGTTGCTTCAAGCTGCTCAATCTTATGGCAGATGGGCACAACAATTGAACGCGCCGCCTAATACAGGCGTTGCATAGAAGAGCCTGGAAACTCTCATAAATATGCAAACGATGCTTCGGTCATAGCAGCCGAGTGTTGTGAATACACAATAACACGAAGGAAAAATGCAGGGAAAGAAAGTTGCTGCAACATTAAAGATGCGGTGGCCTCCAGACGCTGCGTAAAGAGAAGTTGTTACCAGCATGTGGTCCGGTCTGCGCCTCTGCTTAGCCCAAGGCCGTGTCCTGCGAGCTCGTGCGAAAATACGCAACCCTGGGAGGGGGTACTTAAGCTCGCGGCCCGAATGGGCGCCTCCTGAGTTATGGCTTATATATACCATAACGGTATAAGCCTGCGATTTCAGATGGCGACGATATGAACATCGAGTAAGCGCCGTATTGTTGCACGCTATCGTGTGAAAAAAATGGCTGTTCTCACGATTTAGTATGGCTGGACTTTAATGGTGGCGACCCAAATCGGCAGCACTCACAAATGGCCGCCATAAATGACCGGTCAATGCGAGAACTTGCGGACTGAGTAACCTAGATAATTACCAGCATGGTGATATAACGTGACTGCCACCCATCATGGGGCTTCGATAAACGTACCAAAATGTGGTAAAGTTGTGATAGTGGGGCTGCAATGGACCTTTCTGAGTTAATGTAAACAATAT
Organism: Rhipicephalus microplus; assembly: GCF_043290135.1. Lineage (NCBI taxonomy): Eukaryota > Metazoa > Arthropoda > Arachnida > Ixodida > Ixodidae > Rhipicephalus > Rhipicephalus microplus. The sequence continues at coordinate 169,162,078 of NC_134703.1, forward strand.
CAAAAGATAAGACGCGCCTGTGGTTTGGTACAAGTTACTAACACTGACACTCATACGTGTAATACACACTCAAGCAAAATTGTACCCTGCACATCATCTGAACATAAATGCTCACGCTTAGAAGAATGCTTGATACTCCAGAAGGTATGATACCCCATGCTGAAGCATATGAAAGCTCACACCTGTTACGCATCACAACAGGTTTGAGGAAGCACTGAACAGTTGAAAATGGACCACTTTCAACTGGTCTGCGAAGTGAGAAATGAGACTAAGCCCGTTGAAACTTTCAAGTCGCAGACCATGCAGTTAATTGTGGAAAAGCTAGATTTGTTCGCTTCGCTGGCAGTTTATCCTGCACTAGGATTATTCCACGTCTCTTTTTGTTAGACTTAGCTGGCCAGAGTACAATTCTAGATCTCAATTTATGCGGTCAAAAATTTTAAATTCTTCAAAGCCAGATAGTATAAGATGCAAAAATTTTCAGCAACATTGAACCTGAGCTACAATGAGGTACCTGAAACGAGGTACGAACATGAGGAACATGTAGCAGTTTATTCGTAAGTTTTGTAAGCCTTCAACTATGTTCTAAATATTTTAAAACTGAAGGGAGCTGTTACGGTGGATACTCAATTGATGCTTGGCTCATTTTTTCTCAGAGAGGATGAAGCTTGTGGGGCACAGTGTCACCGGATGAATGCCGGATTAATGTCTCCGGATGAAACACTTGTCCACGCCATCAACAGAGTAAATCGGCATTAAGAAGTATTTAACAGAATTGAAAGAAAGTGTCGAAATCAAGTGTTCCATTTTTGCAGAAAACGCTGTAACATCGGCACCGACAGCCGGTTTCTCTTCTTTCAAAATAAATGTTGCTTAGTCCATGTGACTAAGTCACTGTCACTCTCGACGTTAAAGACGAGTGTTACTGTCACGTAAACAAGTGCACGATGGAGTAGAATTCCACAGTTTGTAAACAGGTAGTTCAGGCAATGGTTGATCGTGGTCGAATTTCAAAAGTGGTCAGCGGAGCAACCCGATTTACGGGAAAATGCACTTGGGAAAGATATACTTCGTGTATTCGGTCTCTGATGCTTAAATGCGACAGACAGCCAAGCCTTCTGACAAAGAAATGGTACTAGGACACGCAAGAGCAAGCATTTAGTATCATAGCTAGAATCATATATTGAAACATAGAATTATTTACCCGGCCATGTTATATGTTTACCACGTACTGAGTTCGTTTTGTAATACTAATAATTGGTAATTGGTTTGTAATAGTAATAATTGGTTTGTACTAATAATTGGTCTTCAGGGACAGTGCATTTTGTGCTGAGGTGTAATTTTTTTATTCTACCTCTGCTCTTTCGATAACACTACATTATGTCAGTATGTGGAATAAATAAATAAATACATATTAAATAACTAATTAAGTTTTGATTAAGAATGACTGTGCTTGTCGATGCTAACCTGTACCCCATGTCTATGCCTTCGTATTTGCTCACGCTGGCATGTGCTTTTTTTATGATGCAATTAAAACGAAAGCTTAAAACACATATTTGCATTTTTTCTAACCATACGATGGATCGAATACCCGTAGTCTTCTGCTTCCGGCATGCTCACTTGAGCTCCGTCTCACTCGACCTTACGTTATAGCTCACGTTTACTTCCCAGCATGATGGCGAAAATCTCACGCCCCACAACCTCAAGTAAAATGGCAAAATATAAGCGGAAACCTAAAGCAATAATACGAACAAAAAATTGCGTTGACGGAGTGGAAGCTTGATCTTAAATTTATCATCAAAACCATAAACGACAAGAAACATCGCCCCAACAAGGACACTGTTGACAAATAATCTTCAATACACTCTCTCAAGAACTGGCCTAGGGAGTACCTCAGCTCGTTTGACCACATGTCACATATACCTTGGCATAGCCGAGTTAAGACACCGCTAATAATTTTATCCTTTCTGCTATTTTATTATTTTTTCTGCCAACACAGCAAGCCTAGATTTCTAACAGGCGAACATAATTATAAAGTGAACATAGCAAAAAAAAAAACTATGAGCACTCGCGCCAAAGCGAGAGAGGGCACTCATCCTGCAGTGCTCTCAGGCCACCGCTATATACTCAGTGGCGGTGAAGACGCATCAACTAGTTCCACGCACTTGTCGTGCCAATAATGCTTACCATACAGAAAGGAAAATTGGCCGAGAGTAGACGCTTAACGATGAGGGGTTTGAGCTCTCCCCGCTACATTATCGCGCAATAGCCTTCAAGTTTATCGCGTCAAATCACAGGGACTTAGATCCCGGAGACCCCGCATATAAGCGAAGGTCAAGTATAGCGCAACTAACGGTCGAAAAAAAAACAAAGTTTGTGACATGAATGTCAAACTAGTTCGGTTTTTTAATTTTTTTCCTGTAGTTGCAAACACATTTTGTCGCACGATAGTTTGAAAATTAGTGAAAGAAAATTCCCCCACTAAGCCACACCGGCGATAAAACGTCATAGAGAAACAAGCTATGGCGCCTGATAAAATTGGGCAGCTCTCACACGTGTTTCGAAGGCATCTGTATTTACTTAATCCCTTCGAGAAATTGTAGTAATGAGTAATATTTTGTGTGTCAAAGGCGCTTTGCAGAACGGCAATACGGTGTCGTCTGTTGGAGGAATGACAGAAAAGTGTTTTGTCGGCGAAAGTATGCACCGTAAATGCGTAGTTAAGGTTAGCGTACGTTAGATGGCTATAACTGCGCCATAGCTGAGAATCGGGTGCTTCGACTTATGCTTACAGTGGTTTGTGACGGTTTTTATGTTCCTCAGATGCACATTACTTTTGGCGCTTGCGTTATCAGGTGACAATATTTCGATGTAAACCATGGACAAGCGTGTCCAAAACGCAACCAGTGGTTAAAGTGGTCAAGCGATAACGCTCGTCACCCGCGTTCAGCATGGAGCGAGATAACTCGCAGGAACGGAAAGCGAAGTATATGCGTGCATCGAAATACTCGCTTTAGTACGATAGGAAAGCGTGTCACCCCGCGCATTTATTTATTTCGACTGGTTGTAAAACATTCTCACCTTTAACAATGTACTGGTTGTGGCTGCAGTGTACGTGGCATTCTATCGCGGATGCCGTAACTTAGATATGCGTGTTCATGGGTGGGAAGTCGCATTGAATAAGGTAATGTAATGCAATGCTTTATATCATGAGAGTATACAGAGATCCTCAGAATGCGATGTTAATAAAAGAAAGTTGATATTTTTTTATAATTCAGCGCGATGAATGACTAGGTCTGTTTCCCTTTGACCCAAATGCTAAGATGACGTACTTTAGATATGTTTTTTGCTTACGCAGACCAGTGGAGCTTCGCGTGGCAAAAACCACTCCGTGCTTTCGTGTGGCTACAACGCAAGTAGACTAACTGCATTCAAATGGTATTGACGATCTTTTTTCTTTTGTGAATTTTTTTTATGTCTATTTTCTAAAACTGCGCGATCCCTAGAGGGCATCTGCAATGATGGCTCATGAATAATTCTCGCAATCTTATGTATTGTCATCATAAAAAAATGTCCACTTGACCATTCAAAATGTAACTACTAGACTAACTGTAGTAGCGGCAAAAAACCGCCAAGCCTGCGTGGAAGGCGCAGCACAGTCACAACGAAAGCTCGAAGAGCGGCCTTTCAGAGCATTTTCAAAACTCTCATTGGTTAACTACTGCAAGCACACTTGCATAATACCCACTAGGGCAATAATAATAAACTTTTGGGCAGTAGGCTGGCATTCGATATGGTATTTTTCGTCATTCTTCTGAGAAGCGTGGTATCCGCTAAACACTTGCAAAGAGTTTCGTTCATGTAGTGGCTGTAGTGTTTCATGTAGTGGCTGGCGACGATGAGAAATTATTGCTGAAATGGGTATGCGCCACAGTTAATATGAGAACAAAAACAAGCTTTGGTATTGGGTTGGAGCATTCGACGGCCTACTTGCTATGCTATTGGCATTGTGCGACGACTGGTTGTTCTTTCGCTGTTTTAAAACGCCTTATAAGTCGTATTAACTAGATTGCTTTCCCGACACACAGCCTGCCTAAGGCAAGTATAGCAAAAAGCCACAAGCATTAGCGTAGCTCAGTTGTAGTATACGGGGCTGGGATCCACCGGACCCGGGTTCGAGCCCCACTGTGCCATTCGTGCTAGGTATTCCTAGACGTCACAAGCACCAGCGTTGCTCAGTAGTAGAACACTGGGCTGTCACCCGGCAGACCCTGGTTTTGAGCCCCACTGTCTTTAATGCTATAGGTTTTTTTCTCTAAATTTGCGCGATGTGGTTTTGGACAACGGCGGTGGTGGGGGCGGACAACTGCACGTGACCCGAGTTGTGATCTCATAACAGCTTTCGCTGTAAAATAAAAAAAAGATAGGTTTAGGGTATACATTTTAAACTGCTTGCACAAGAAAAAAAAACGAAAACTTGCGAGGTATCGTAAGCAACCTCTTGGTACCCAAATGCATTTCGAGAGAGGGTGAAGGCCACTTCCACTCTATCTTTTTTCTAATTCGGAGTATGGCTCTGTGAAAGCATCCACTATTTACCTAGCTTCCCTTTCTCTGTCTGCTTACTTCGACATGCATTTCGTGAAGGACTTCCCTGGCACATGTTACAACGTCCACGACCCCCTTTGGTTTTCCTAGGACGTATAGCACGTCTTAAATGAGTCGCCTTAGGTAGCTTTCAAGTTGATCCGAGTCTGCCAGAAATAAATATCAATGACTGTTGTACGCCACGCCAGCCTTTTGCACAGTAGGGAAATCACTTAGCGTAATAGCGAAGTCCGTGCTAAATTGCATTGATTTCTGATATGAACGTTACCTTCGCGTAATCGCAAGTCACCACGAACATTAGATTAGCATACTCGGATTTTTCAAAGGTATCTTCTGGCTCCTATCTTCTGCAATCAAAATTATGCACTTCATAAGCTAATACGGCAGAAGGAATTCTCTAAGGGTACTTTGAAAAGGCCGGCCCGTAGTCGCTAACTGTACGCTGAAGTACTCCTACCTTTTGAAGATCAGCGCAGTGTGAACGCAAAGTAGTTACATATATTAACACCCGAAGTGATGCTTAATGGAATGATCGCTGATTGGTAAACGGCGTTCAATTCCTTCGTAACAGGAGCATTTTTTCTTTACTATGTTCGCTTTGTAAATATCTTCCAATTTAGAACTGTAGATTTGCTGCGTTGGCACAATGAAAGAAGAGAGCACTTAGGCTAAAAAAAAAGAAAAAATGAAGCAGCTGGTAGTCTGCGCTTTATCCCGTCACCATTTTTTTTATTCTTTCTGATCGTGCAGCGATTCTACAGTTCAGTATGAACAACATAGTCTGTAAGGGAGAACTGTTACATTAGAGTTCCCTTCCTATTGAGGTGTTCTATTTTAACCCATATTATTACGTTTAGCGTTACAACTCACACAGGATGTTATCCTTTGTGCTTTACACCAGCAACATGACCGATTTGGTCTTCATGATGCCTACGGTAACAATAAGGACGTCTTACATTTAGCAAAAAGCAGCGTGAACTCATGGTGTGCCTACAATAGGCGATATTGTAATTACCGATTGACGAATATGGCTTTTCCAAAGCCCTCTACTACTGTGTGACTCTGAATCATACTCTAAAGCCTCAAATTTTATTCATAAATATGGCCAGAACGCGCACTATATGATGATGAAGTGGTCGCTGCTGGTAGCTCTACAGGTTTTCTTATTACACATGTCTGTCAAGTTAACTGTGAAGTTCAAAGTGTCCCACATGACGACATAACGAGCAGAAGAACTCGTGTTCTTACTTGCTGCTGTTTCATCACGCTGTTTTCACCGGAAAAGTGGGGTTTCTTCTGCGATATTAGAACATCCTTTCAGATCAATGAGTTTGCGTTACGACGCTCGGTGTTGTAGCGATCAAGCTATGCCTTGACCCAGCGGGTCATTCGCCACGCCGGATTAGTGCCAAAAGGACAGTCTCGCCACGGCTGGACGGAGGAAGCAACAGAGGCCGACCACACGAGACGGCGCCCACTGATTGACAGCGGCGCCAACGGTGTGGAATGTTGCCAAAGAGGGTTTTGGAGCCACCGCTCTATCCCCCGCCTGGGCCACGCATCGTTAGCGCGTTAACCGGCAGTCGACGACGGCGTTGGTCAAAGGGCTCTCCCCAGGGGATTCCACGAACCTGGCACCTCTCGAAAGGGCGCGCTAAGATCTCCTCGTGGGAACGCAGCCCGAGGCTGGCACCAAAGGGGTCGAGGCACCCGGCGTCTTCCGCTCTCCCCCTCCCTGTTCTACGGCAGCGCTGCGACTAGTGGCAAGGGTGTGTGTGTATGTGCAAGCCTGTGTGGTGCCTCTATGAACAGACATGATGGGCGGTACTTCATTGAGAGGAACTGCCACATCACCATTGGTCCGCATTGTTTTATATAGTGATCCCCAACCTAGGGACCTAGGGAACGGGGGTCAACAAAAAGGGCGTGCAGTGCCTCGCCCAACGCTCTTCTCTTCTGTCATCTCGACAACTCACTGCAAAGATGTAAATAAATCCGTTAAGTTTGCTCAAAGCTCTCCCCTAGTCCTTGGCTCGACGGAGCGACGGCGATCGGTCCCGCTACCCACAGACTGCGGTCGCCGCGACGCGCAACAACTGGTGGCAGCGGTGGGATGCCATCAGCGACCTTCCTTCCCATCCCTAACAACTGGATGGCAAGAGGTTGGATGTGAGCCTGGAGGACGGAGAATGAACAACACGCCGAGATCATGGAGACTGGCAGCTGTGGACTGGTGAGTGCTGGCTTTGGTTTTTTGGTTGCCAGGCTGATAAGATAGAAGTGCAATCTTTTCGCTGGTAGAGGCTACCACAGAAGCAGTTGTTTACGGAACTTCTGGGTAGAGAGTGAGCTGCACCACACTAGTTCTCTGTCATGGATTGGAAGCGTTTGTTGAAGAATCAGCTCCTGATTCTGGGGGAGGAGCTGGGAGCAGAAGTAGATGCGGGGATGAAGAAACACGCAATTGTTAGCGCTACCGATGGCTTGAATCTGAGCAGTGAAGATATTAAAGAAACGTGGAACGAGATTCAAAAGCAACAGGAACAGGAGCGCGAGAAAAAGCGTGAGGAACAGGAGCGTCAGGAAAGGCGACAGGAACAGGAACGCCAAGAAAGGCGTGAGGAACAGGAGCGTCAGGAAAGGCGAGAGCAAGAGAGAGAGCAGTGGAAGGAAAGCCTAAAAGTAAAACTGGAAGAGACAAGAAGATCAATACAGTGCCTTAGATGGTCTGAAGTAAATTCGAGGATCCATGCACTCGAAGAGGGCGAGGATATAGAGAGTTACCTAACCTCTTACGAGAATGTTTGCACAGACCTAGGGCTCGACGAAGACTATTGGTCTATCGCCTTATTGAGTGTTTTTCCGTGCGACTTAATTGGTAGAATTAGGTACCTTTCCGAGGAGGAGTTCATTAATTACCATGTAGCTAAGGCAGCCTTACTGCGGTGCTTCGGCATCAGAGCTGACAGAAAGCAAATTGAGTGCAAGCTCATGAACGCTCCGTTGAAGAACGCGCGGCGGTGTGCTGGTATTAAAACCAAGCCTGAGAGAGGTCCGCGTGTCTCTCATAGCACCAAGCTGAATAGTGAGCGCAAATGGGAGATAGAAAAACGGGAGCGAGGTGAAGAGTTCGAGCGAGCACTCAGCCTAGAGATTGAACTCTCGGAACAAAAAGTCGAGGCAACGCGGTGGAAGATTCAGTCATCCGCAAGTGTAGCGCACGAGAAGTGCGAGGTGCTGCCCAGAGCTTTAGAGAAGGCTAGCACGTTTAAGGATAGCAGCAGGTTCGAAGAAGAACCAAATTTGAGTGCTGCTAAAGATGCTGCGCTGGGTAGAGAGGCCGACGAAGGCCAGAGCGAGTGCGACGAGGTACTTTGCCAGTTAACTGTTAGCGAAACAGCTAGAATAGCTGTAGACAATCTGGCACAGACCTCAACTGGGTTTGTCGCGACGGGGATCTTGCAAATGAGGTCGAAGTAGGCAAGAACACCGGAGAAAACTGAGAAGCAGCGAGCGTAGAGAATAGTATCAGTGCAGTTGCAGACAGCTCTCAGGAATGCGAGCAAGATTTTTCGAAGGGAAACAGCTGCATTGTTCCTAAGTGTGTTAACCAGTCCGCCGGTCTAGAGGGTGAGAATAAAGATGACCAGGTCGAAAATCATTTAAACCACGTGACTGAGACAGCTGACGAAAGCTGTGAGAGGGTTCACGAGTGGGAGATGTGATCGGGAGGCTCGGAAACGACACGCAAAAAGCGGCGCAGACGAAAGAGACGTCGCAAAGCCGCGAGAAAGACGAACAGTACTACGCGTTTAAAAGAAGGCGCAAAACCTGTCAGCGTAGCAAATAAGAGTTTTGCATCGGCATCAAAGCCGGTTTGCATGCGGGCGAGCAGCCGGGCCAAAAGTAGAAAAAAAGCGGATTCGCAAATGGTATCTCGTGTAAAGCGCCAGTCTTGCGATTCCGTCCACAGCAAGTTTCAGGGTGCGCCCGTGCGCTGTAAAACCATTGATAACTCAACCTGCAACGAATTTCCAAGCGGTGCAGGACAGGTCGGTCGCAGACGTCGCCGGAAACGAGAGAGGCGTACGCGAGCGACAAAGCGAAGGGGTGAAAGAGGGGGCAATCAGCCCGGCGAGCCGCCGAAGAGTAGGTTACCAGCCAGTTCAAAGAAAGGTCCTTTGTGGCGTAAAGTAAGGTTCCAGTGGCGAAAGAATAGACCATGGCACCAGTCCTCGCGACGGTATGCGCGGTGGAGATTTAGAGCTTTTCGTGGAAAAGAGTGTCGACGTGGTCCTAAAAGAAAGGCCGCAATAGCTAAACAGCGCAGCACGGGAGCGAGCCCAAAAAGGGCATGGTCACTCTTTCCCACGCATTGCTCGGGCCGACTCCGCGAGCCTGACAGAGGCACGCTGAAATCGCGAATGATGCGTGACTGCGCCGTTCAGCTCATAGTACATACGCGACGTTGCCTCGGGAGTTCTCGAAATCCGGCAAGACCGCGACCGCCGCGTGTGCGATTGAGGTGAGGGACAGCTGTAAGCTGGAGAAGGTGACACGGGAATTTACTGGGAAGCATGTTTGTTTGCTTATTTTTGGTTTTAAAGTAATATTCCTTTGTCATCTCCCCGGCTAGTTTGTTTAGTTAGTTTTTCACTTCAATACTTTTTGTAAACATTGTGAGGGCTTCGAGTTGAATTGTTAAGCGTTATGAGGAAGCAGTGGCCCGCATCAGTCTGCCGACTGCGTGAAATTAGTTCTCTTCGAGATAAAAGCATGTAGGTCAGGGATGATGATTTGGTACGCCCGCTAAATTTGAATGAGTGGTGGCTATAGGTTATCGCGGTATGACCTATGATTAGGGGTGTGTTAGTATGCTAGCGTTCTTTGAATGAGAGTAAGATGTCGTGCTAGAGCGCACAGCAAAGTCTTGTGCGTTCTTTAAAAACATGGGCTGACATGAGACTACATTCAGCAAATAAGCGTGTTAGTACACGAAATTGCATTACTCTTTGTTATTTTAGTATGTGCTCAGGGATCAGGTGAATTCTTTAACTGAGCGTCATGTTATACGGAACGTTGAGGGACGTTTTTCCGTAATGATTTTAAGGGGTCTTTTGAGTAACCGAAATTTTTAGCTGTGAGCAAGAGTATTAGTGTGGTTGCCATTTAAAAGAAAAAAAAAGCGTAGGTGCATTGTGGCACATTTGAAAGACCGGCCTGGTTGCCGAAAACTCATTGCCGGCGCTTGCTGGTTCTAGCGGTTGGTCTTTGTGGTTTCAATGGTGTTGGGAGACTGCGGTTACTGTGATCTCTCCCGTCGAGCAGCTGATACTACCCGACGTCCGAGATCTTCCCGTCGGCGGAGGAGCTGTAGCGATCAAGCTATGCCTTGACCCAGCGGGTCATTCGCCACGCCGGATTAGTGCCAAAAGGACAGTCTCGCCACGGCTGGACGGAGGAAGCAACAGAGGCCGACCACACGAGACGGCGCCCACTGATTGACAGCGGCGCCAACGGTGTGGAATGTTGCCAAAGACGGTTTTGAAGCCGCCGCTCTATCTCCCGCCTGGGCCACGCATCGTTAGCGCGTTAACCAGCAGTCGACGACGGCGCTGGTCAAAGGGCTCTCCCCAGGGGATTCCACGAACCTGGCACCTCTCGAAAGGGCGCGCAAAGATCTCCTCGTGGGAACGCAGCCCAAGGCCGGCACCAAAGGGGTCGAGGCGCCCGGCGTCTTCCGCTCTCCCCCTGCCTGTTCTACGGCAGCGCTGCGACTAGTGGCAAGGGTGTGTGTGTATGTGCAAGCCTGTGTGGTGCCTCTATGAACAGACATGATGGGCGGTACTTCATTGAGAGGAACTGCCACATCACCATTGGTCCGCATTGTTTTATATAGTGATCCCCAACCTAGGGACCTAGGGAACGGGGGTCAACAAAAAGGGCGTGCAGTGCCTCACCCAACACTCTTCTCTTCTCTTCTGTCATCTCGACAACTCACTGTAAAGATGTAAATAAATCCGTTAAGTTTGCTCAAAGCTCTCCCCTAGTCCTTGGCTCGACGGAGCGACGGCGATCGGCCCCGCTACCCGCAGACTGCGGTCGCCGCGACGCGCAACAACTGGTGGCAGCGGTGGGATGCCATCAGCGACCTTCCCTCCGACGCGCTACAGTGTACGAACACTTAGTGAACAAATCGAGAGAATTCCTTCACTAAGCTTTGTAAATATGTCCTGAAATCATATTTCAATGTGACCATCGGGGCATTGTGCTAGTGTTGGTAATGACGTCGCAGATAATACGACCCAGTCCACCTGCCAGAACTCCAAGGCAGCCCTCGTATCCGTGTCAAGAAAAGACGCGGCAAAGGGACTTCACTCGTTCACTGACACAATGTAGTAAACTCGGTTGAGCGATCCAGTATCTGGAACGGTTACCTGCATAGACTAGGCCAATTGAGTAATTCAAAAATTCATTTGCACCACTCCTTACGTGACGCATCTTTATCGGGCCACCTGTGATTGGGGATTACTTAGCCGTCTGCGGCGTTTACGAAAACACATTGTTTTCGCATAGGAATGGCGGAGACCTCCAGATGTGACTCTGGAAGGAGCAACGAAGAAATAGAACGTTTACGGTGTTTTTGCGATCGCTGTTTGGCTGAACGTGACGTCTTTCGCACTGCGCCAAATAAACTTGACTACTGAACAGCTATACTACTAAACACGGTAGACCATATTAGGGGGATCAGACTCTCGTAAAGTGGCCAGCAAAGCGACTGTTCTTAGGTTAAAAAGATAAGCGATCGCTTGTCTTTGCGCAGTGTACAATCGCATGTATTCTGCTAGTATTCGCTCTTGCTTCTTTCTTTTCTACCCTTAATTTCTTTCCCCCAAAAGAAGGATTGCGAACCGAGCATGCCTCTTTTCACACTCCTTCCGCCTGTACAGCCTATAGAAAGCAATACAAGGAACAAGCTACTTCTGTAGTGGTTGGAAGATTGTGACTACAACAATTACCTATTGCTCTCACTTTGTTTAACATTTAAACAAAACCTATTATGAACATTGCTGTGGGCTATTACAAAAGAACAATTTCTGGAAAATGATTTCATATATATCTCATTGCGAATCATCGCGCACATTACCTTACCTAAAGAAACACAAACGAGTGAAATCAAGAACGGTCAAAACTCTAGAAATGACTGCGTGGTCACAATTGCACGGCTTCCGGCAATGCAGCAGTCTCCAGTTTGATCTATTCCCCTCGATCACTCCCCATTTTTGCGAAGACTGACACTTTTGAGCTCTAAGTTATTGAACAGAACCTTTCATTAAAAAGGAGAATCCCATTGTTTTCTTTAGGAGGTCTTTCAGATTCCTTCCTAATTGCTGAGAGAGAAAGAGAAAAAAAAAAGAATACGAGAGAGAAGAGCACTCACACCTTGGTGATGAAGTTTTGTTAGTGAATGTCTGCGAACGTGGTGGCATGGCGTACGAGAAGTATGACAGGCCAGGGGATTGATGAAGGTTCCGGCTTTCGGAGAAGCGGCGGATCATTATAACCGCGCCCTCGGGGCACCTGTCAAACCGCAACGAGGCGCGAGCCGGAAGAGACCGATGGACGTGAGAGACGCGCAGAGAAATACGCGAGTACCTCGAAGAGATGGTATGCAATGTGAGTGACGCAGCCTGATGATAGCGTTCGCGTGATGCTTCGAGGGATTACAACATTATTACGACAAGCAAATTAGATAGACGAAGCATATAGTAGGGAAATGACGAAACAGAACGCAGTGCTGTCGTTAGGTGCATGTTTCGTTTTGCTAAGCTTTTTCTTTTCTTTTTCCTTTTCAGCCCAGTACTAAGAATTAAATGATATACACTAACCGAATACACCTTTCTCCACAGGTTTCCACACTCTTGCAAACAACTTTCAACTGTTTGGCGTTCAGGAGAAAGAAAAAAATTGTCTTCGAAAAGGCGAGGACAAAATATACGGGACTGACTACGCATCTTCGTCAAGCATGCACAACAAATACGAAATAAATTACAATGAATACGAAAAAAGTGGGGGTTCCTTCAGGTTTGCCTTTAAACTTTGAGCACGATAGTGATATTTTGTTAGTATTGCGTGCTTCAAACACTTGGTGCATGAACTCTTTTCGAAGTTCCTTATATACGTGGCCTTAGAGAATAGGCGCAATAGCGCGTGTGCCTTTCGTAGTGAGTGACCGGCTTTAAACTATGAAGTCATTGTGATAATTATAGGTTCTCACGCCCGATGACAATTTACGCTTGCAACATTAATATTGCGATAATTCATGTTGTGTGGTGAAGCATGCATACATATTGCGTGTGTTTGTAAAGCACGAGTTTGTTTCCCTGCATTTCCAAATGAGGAAGTTTTGATATGAGACGACGTAGCGGAATTCATTCATTTCTAAGTCAGTAGTTTATTCGGAACTAATTAAATTAACAATCCTGTATCCCCATTTTTGAACGTGGAGAAAAACCTAACTAAAAATAATCACTTTAAGAAAGATCAGCCCTATTTACTACTACCCATTTGCTTCAATCTTCCGAGCTGATTTTACGAGGAGTCATCCGAGATACGTCTAAAGCACTGGAGGAAATTATGTATTGTCAGAGATTCTGACAGAGAAAACGCTTTTGAGGGGAAGGATACTTAGCCAAAAATAGAATTCACTCACATGCTTCAGCATAGAGAAAAGAACAGGGGAGAAAAATAAAGGAGAAGAGAGACTCAAGAAAATAGAAATAAAAATAAAAATACCTACACTTGAACGACGACGTGCGTTGATACATTTCTTGATGGTGAGCACCGCCCACAATGTCGTGATGGATGTGCCCCATGAAGCGTTCGTGAGGGGGGCAGACAAGGAACAAATTAGGTTTGTCAAGCTCACTCATATTTCCCAGATGTGCGAAGCGCATCGAACGTATGCGTTGAACGAGGTGGGCTAAATGGCTCAAGACGCAGTCAGATGACAAAGGTTTTAGTGGCCAGTAGAGTGGGTCAACCGGATACTTATGGTGCAAAGAAGAGAAACCTTGTGTGACCGCACCGACACGCCAGCCGAAGGCCAAACGCTGCAGCTCACCGGCAACGCAAGACTGCAAGTCATTCAAGGCACCATGGTCTTGAAATGATCGTGAAAAAAAAACCCCTAAAACCCTGGCCATGTAACGGTGACATACGGAGGGCTGTGAAGTAAAACTTAGAGCAATTTACGCTAAGCGGGTTTCTCTACGGCGAGTCCAAAATAATATCACGTAATAATATCACGTAATGATATCACGTAATAAAGGTAATTTTCCTGCAATAAATACGGAACTAAGAACACTTTTTTCAAAGCATAATGTGGCCCTCATTTTACAATAATCTGTGGAAGAGAACTGGTTGTTGTTTAAAAATGCTTTGTGCGCGTTGGTAGACAAATATGTCCCACTTGTTTCTATAACGAACGATAGATTAAACCCCTGGTTTACAAAAAAGCTCAAGCTCGTGAGGAGCAGAAAGAAACGGCTGTGTAATATCGCCAAGAGCCTTCGAACATCATCCTCATGGCAGAATTACAAATGCTATCTTAAAACATATTGCTCAGCTTTAGGCGAAGCTGAGGGCAAATATTTCTCTAATGACGTAGCTTCGTGAACTACTTAAAAACAATCCAGCTAAGTTTTGGAAAATAATAAGCCCCAACCACGAATCTAATGATATCTGCTTACACAGCAGCAGCAATGTTCCTCTTCCAAATAGCGAGTGTTCATCGGCTCTTAATTCATTCTTCAGTTCCGTATTCACAAAAGAGGACATTTCAAGCATACCTTACGTTTCTGATTTCACCTACCAATACAAGGAACCTATAGATATCCCATCAGACGGACTATCATCACTCATAAATAACCTTAAGATGTCTTTTTTTTGTGGCATAGATGGCATAAACTCAAAAATGTTACGGAATACAGTAACAGTGTCAAGCGAAATTCTTCACATATTTAAGCAGTCACTCGCGACTGGCCTCCTTTCTACAGACTGGAAAATGGCAAAAGTCATACCAGTATTTAAAAGTGGCTATAAATCATTATGCGAAAATTACCGACCAATCTCTTTGACTTGCATTTCTTCCAAGTTACTGGAACACATTATCGCCTCGCAGATCTACAGACACTTTGAAACTCACAAGTTCTTTTTTCATAATCAGCCTGGTTTTAGAAAAGACCTATCATGTGAGACACAGTTGCTTGAATTTGTTACAAACCTACACACTAAATTGAACAACAACCAACAAACTGACTGCTTTTTTCTGAAATTTTCGAAGGCGGTCAATCGCGTCGCACATTGTCGCCTTAATTCAAAACTTTCAGCTCTTCAATTGGACTGTTTCACTTTATCGTGGCTCCGGAACTTTCAATCTCATCGTTACCAGTTCTTCATTGCAAATAACTTGTCGTCCTTCTTAACTGAACTATCTTCCGGTGTACCACAAGAAGCGTCCTCGGTCCTTTGCTCTTTCTCATCTTTCTTAATGATCTTCCACATAACGTGTCCTCCACTATAAGAATATGTGCTGACGACTGCATTGTCTATCGCACAATAGTTAATACAGATGACCATCTGGTTCTTCAGCATGATCTCGAACAAATTAGTAACTGGTGCAGTAAATGGCTAATGTCATTAAATACGTCAAAATGTTAACTACTGTCATTTACTCGGAAGCTTATAACTTCCCTACATTCATACAATATCAATAAATACATTGTTGCAACAGCTACACAATATATGTATCTAGGCATTATATTCACTACAAATTTTTCTTGGTCAGAACACATCACCTTTGTTTCAGCAATGCCTCCCAACCTTTGGGTTACTTGCGACGAAATTTAAGAAATGCTCCTTCGATGTTCGCAAACTAGCATACCTTACCCTCGTTCGCCCTCAACTCGAGTACGCTTCCCCTATTTGGTTCCCTCACAAAAAATACCTTACTGACATGTTGGAACGAATTCAGAACAGGGCAAGCCGCTTCATTTCTAACGATTACAGCTGTCAATCTAGCGTCACACAAACCAAACTTAACCTTTCATTGCTATCATTGAGTACTCGACGTGACATTGCCTTGCTGACACTGTTTCACGAATTCTTTCATTCATCCCGAACAACACTAGCATGCTTGAAAAGACCCTACTTCATGTCACACAGGCTTCATAATCACTTTAGCTATACTCACGTTTACGGATCAACACGTGAATTCCATTGCTCTGCGCTTCCACGTGCAGTTCGATGTTAGAATTCCCTGCCGGATAGCATCACATTTCTGACAAACAATAATGCTTTTAGTGACGCATTGACCAGTTATCTGGCCAACGAGGTGTAAAAAATGTTTGCATTACCGCAGTGTGCTCTCTTCGTTGTAACCTTTTTGCAGTCTCTTATTGTATTGTACCATAGTGTCGCTTATATATTTCCTTATAATCTGTTTTATCTTTGCTGGTGTTGTTGATTTATTTTTTATTTTTTTTACTGCTCTTCTTATTATGTGATCTGCTACATTACGACTGTTCATGAACTTTGTGGTTTTGTAACTGCTACAGAAGTCCACTTTTTTGTACTGCCCCCTTACACAATGCCTCAACGAAGGCCTGTAAGGTATTTTTAAATAAATAAATAAATAAATGTGGAACGTTCAATACTAGTTGTTCTACTGATATGCAAACTACTGTTTTGATAACTCTAGGCAGGTAAGATTAGTCGGCAGCTTTTAACAGCCTTCACGGAGAACGCGAGTTTGCAGCATAAGAGTGAAAGGACGTCACTAAAATGTCAGGCGGAAATGTATTTGCGTTTATACAGTAAGAGGCCTATTATTAAACATTTGTTGTTGGGAAGAGTCGCACAATGCAGATGCGTTTTAATGTTGTCTTCAACTTATGCTTTGCTTAAAGGCATATAATATGGCTAGTTTGGACATTTTAGCCAGAACTCTATTGGCAGGCATGATCGTCAAAGCGCGCCAAGTGGGAAAGACCGAAAATGTGTGGCACAAATGTGCGAAAACTGTGTTCATAGAGAAGCAAAACGAGGTGACGCGATCTGCATCGCTGTCGTTATCAGCTAGGACCCATGGTTTGGCGACACGCGCATTCGGAAATCAGCAGCTTCATTTTAACGCGATAAAAACGCACGCACCGCCACAAGACTTAAACATGGCGGAAGTTGTTAAATGCGAAGAGCTTTCACCGGTAGCGTTTATGCCAGCATAGAACTCGCTCGCTACTTCGTGACGGACAACCAATCAGTCGCTCATCCTTTTACATTCGAAAGTATAAGGGTCTGTGTGTGGTGGGGATGGTGCTAAGAGTGGCGGTACGCAATAATTGAGACATGCTGGGTACGGCTCGAGCCAAATAAGTACGGGATCTGGCAGTGCGACGACATTACGATTGAAGTGTCAAGATGCCTACAGTTCTGGCGCTACACCTCATCTGTGAACAAGAAGTACAGCATTTACGTAGTCGTAACACGTGAAAGGCTGTCGATGTAATTGACATTTATTTATTGTCTTCGTACTTCGGCCCAATAATTCAGCACTATGTTTGTTCAGCCGTTTTGTTCCTGTCCTACTGAATCAAAATTTACAAGCATTTACTCTAACTTTTACAATAACAGTATACGCTGTAGTTTGCAGGTAGTTCTAAAATTTTATTCACCATTAGTTGAGTTATAGGTTGAGACAAACCACTATACATTCGGTCATCTAACCTGCCTAAACGCTCTGCATTTCATAAGCGTGTCACAACTGTTTGCAACTGCAGAAAAAAGAACATTAAATTTGTTATAGCGTGTACTTGACCGATCAAGTAAATGCGGCGCTA
Source organism: Rhipicephalus microplus (assembly GCF_043290135.1). Classification (NCBI taxonomy): domain Eukaryota; kingdom Metazoa; phylum Arthropoda; class Arachnida; order Ixodida; family Ixodidae; genus Rhipicephalus; species Rhipicephalus microplus. The sequence continues at coordinate 169,179,585 of NC_134703.1, forward strand.
TACACGCAAAAATAAACAGGAGAAAGAAAAAAAGCTAACAAGATACCACAATTAGGCTGAGAATTTACGGTGTTTTATTATATTATCTCATTTTTATCTTTAAAAAATAAACTATCTATTTGCTTCGAATGTTTCAGAGAGATACCGTAATTATGCTCTCAGCAAGCTGTTCATTACACTGCATTGTGAAAACCAGCGTCGTCACCGCTCGAGCCTCTCCATGTTTTACCTAATCGTCTGTCACATTTAGCTTGCTAACCCATAATGAGCAATCGAATGTGTTGCTACGTTGATAACGACACATTTAAAATTTGCCTTTCAGTTTAAGAGGAGTTATTACATCTGAACATAATCGAAAACACCAAACACGCAGCAGTCTCATAAAGCGGGCCATCCGTGAATAAAAAAAAAGTGCAATTAACGTAGAGCGTTATTTGTAAGAGAAAGTCACATGAAGTCAACACATGCAAAGTCATTTGGAAAACATATAATGGACACTATTTGTAATCTTCAACTTCAACTTAAGTAATCACAATAGAACACAAAAATAATCGGAGTGAACGAAAAAAGAACTTGCCCTCAGTGGCGACTGAGTTCATATTCTTGCAATTATGCGTCCCATCCACGATGCTGGGGTTGAAATGTTTCATTCCTATTGAAAGATGAAGGCAAGGATTAAAAGACGCTAGCTTCGAATCGGGATAACATTGCTCTGTAAAGCAGCTTACGGATGTGGCGTTATGCACCGTGAACAAATATTGTGTCATATCGCATATAATAACAAAGCCACCAAGAAAGGCATTACTAACTTTTGTGAGATAGGATCCTCAATATTGCTCATATTGTTAAAGAAGCTGATTGTATTAGAAATGATTCTTAGTTAAAATTGTCGGAAATTAAGTTCGCAGTCTTTTGCCCATAACAATTGCCTGTGTGTGTGACCCAATTCCATCTACCACGTTCGAAACACCCCCCATACGCTTAATGTCATTTGAATTTGTTGATTCTTGGTATTCAAATTATCACCGAGACATACCGATAGCACCAAGCAAAAAAAAAACGACGTTTAAAAATATAGAAGATCTTTCATGCAACGCGAATGAAAGAAAAAAAAACATTGTCTCCTTTGAAGTTGACGCGATGAGAAAAGAAAACGGAGCTGTTGAAAATCGAATACGTTAGTGGCTGCCGTTTTTGAAAGAGCATGTCTATCAATAATAACACAACTATTGCTGTAGAACAGTGGGTGTAACTTCCCGATCAAGTGTTTTCTATGTATGTGCCTAATACAGAAAAAAAACTTTTCTAATACGTTGACACACGAAACAGTAAGGCAAAAGGAGAAAAAAAAAGTTGTACAGATGAAATACTCACGTCGGAAACACTCAAAGGCAAAACGCACAGAAGCGTGTCACGGAATGTATAAAGCATGCATTGCAATACATGCTGAAAACAATGCGATATACAAGATGGCAAGTCGCTGTTTAGCGTGTAAGGTAATTTGCATGCTTGAAAAGGAGGCGTCATTATTTTGCGTGTAAGTCGTGTACTAAGTGTGCAATGTGTGCAATTTCGAATAAGTACTTTTTTGCTTATACAGGGCAATGTGGGCGTAAACTGCTCGCAGAAGATGAAAGCGCCCACCTTGCCGCGATTCATGCATGCTAACGTTTCCAGTTTCATCAAAGCAAGGGCAGCAGCAAGTGCAGTGAAACGTTGGCCTAATCCCGTCCTGCTTGGTCGGTGGGCAGTGTTCTCAGCAGCAGTTTAACGCCTTCTTTTATAAAGACGAATTTGCTATTTCACCAAACTGAAACTCGTCATTAACAATGTAGTTCCAGCACTGTCAGGGTTCAGGAAATACAGGTGCACTAATTTGCTACGTGTCTATCACAGTTAAAAAGAGTTGAAGAGTAAGTTTACTCTTCTTTCATTACAGGAACAAAAAGCAAGAACAAAAGGCTTCAGAGGTAGTAGATGAAACGCGGTCTTGTGGTACCTATAAGTGTGAGATCAAAGCCTCCCTGGTGGCCCACCGGAAGGAGCTTATAGTGGATACTTCGTGTCGGGGTCACGCTTACCCCATCTGCGATCCCCCTTTAGGTCCAACATTATTGCGATCCATATGGTACGTCGGGCCTAATTTGTGACGCCCCAAACGCTGATGGGACTGTCATAATGTGTTTTTAGCAGGCCTACAAATCAACTGTTTTCAGTACCTCCATGCAATGGCCCTAAAGCCTGGCAGAACCCCCGAACTCGAACAGTGGTTTCATGGACCTTGCCACTGATCACCACTGGACTTACGGCACGAAGCAGATTTGCATGCCTATTTTGGACAGCACCAATTATGATTGCCTAAGGTCAGGCATTTCAATATAAAATAAACTAATTTGTTTTTTCTTCTTTTACCCAACGCTGCAAATCACGCAACGCTATGATCGCCCTCTGCTGATTGCACGCTTTCACTTTAAAGTACGTTGTAAGATGTAATTGCTTGGCCTGCAACGACAAGCTGAAATGTGAGCAAAAAAGACCGGAGAAGCAAATAGACTCGATAAAAAAAACATTTCGCGGAGATGCTAGAAAAATAGCTCACTCCTTTAGAGACGTCACTTTCGAGACACCAGAAAATAAGCACCGATGGCATCATTTTTGACGTCACCAATATTTTTCTGTGCCTCCGGGTACGAAACACTCGGGCATCGAAATGAAACGTGGTGCGTATATGTTCGCGTATTTGTTGTATTCATACAAAAAAAAACTGATGCCTACGATTCTGATATATTTTGTAGAGAATCTATATAAAAAACAAATATGTATTGTGAGACTCTCTAGACGAATAGTGGTGCCTTCTCAATATACGCTCTCAATCGTCAGAACTAATCACAAGCGTTGGAATAGAAATGAATGCCTAAATAAAATGGTCAACAAAGGAACTGCACGTATAGATACATTTATGGGAGCATTAGTAGCGGACGTAAAGAAGTATCGGTGCATGTTCGGTCTGCGCATGCGCTTATCGCAAGTCCCAATTCGCAGGGGCAGCATATATCAGCCTGCGGGTTTCGTATTGGTCATTTAGGTTGCAGCAGTGATTCGCAGGGAGAGGACCTGAGGATCGAGGTAGCACAGCGTGGCTAGCCTAAAGATGACATGTATACGGCCTCTTTTCCAACTAAGTCGATTGGGGAGCGAGTGCTGTTTAGTCCCCGGTGGCAGGGCTTCGAAGACTTCAGTGATCCGTATAGTTTTAATGCAGGCGTAGCCCCGGTGGGCTTGGTAAACGTACCTTCTATAAAAGAAACCCTACTGAGAAAGCTCTACTTGGAATGATGAGCAGTGGTGGTCGAAAGCAATATCCAGGGATACACGAAATAGAGCCATGCTGCTTAGTGTGCTTCTTTTACCTTTTGCACGTGTATTGAAGGGTGTTGGGAGAACTTACAGCCACACTATAGCGTTTTTTAATGCTTTTTTTTCCCTTATTTTTAATGCATATTGAGACAACACTTGTAGGCGGTATGCAAACCCGATAAACGAAAAAAACACACTGAAATATACACATTGTTCACATAAATTAATAAAAACCTGCGATAAAGAAGAAGGATGTGAAGACAAATATGTAGGACAGTAACTGTCGTGGCAACAAAGTATGCGAAGTTACTACAGAGAGCGGCTTGAAAGGGCATTTTATATATGCGGTTCATAAATTAGGTAATGCGCATAAAGTGAAAAAAAAATGCCGACAGAACAAGCGAACAAGAGTAATGAGTTAAAACGGAAGAAGAAAACAATCTTTTAAGTCATGCCTGCATATTTCGACCAGCGTGGTCACACGTTTTGAAAAGCATGCCCCCTTCGGTATTCAGCGAGAACTGCAATGAAAAAAATAAAATAAAGAGACGAAGCTGGTATTTCTGTGAACAGCTCCATCAGAGGGTGGGATGCGTGAGAGAAGGTGGGCGCGCTTACGCTCGCATTCGAAAGCTCTCAGTTAATGTCTTTAGCAAAAGAAGAAGAAGAAAAAAACATCCCGCGTGCTTAGAAATCTCTGTATCAATTTTTATGGAAATCGTTGTAAAGGAGTCGCGCATGCGGCGTGACATATCCCCACTTTACGAGCCCTCGTGGGGTCCATGCCGCTCGACACTAAACGAAGCCAGGCGTCGGGAAGTGAAGGTGTTTGCTCTAATTTGAGAACGCCTCGGCCACTTGGTGTGTTGTCTCAGTGCGGTTGAATTGCATGCTCAATTGCAGCTCAAACAGGCTCAAACAGGCTCAATTGCATACAATTTAGCGAGTTGACGTCTTTAGGGCTATGAGTGTAGAGTGACACTCTCAGCTGTGTTTTCACAGTAGCCTGTCAAGCGTCGGTGCAAGTTATCCGGAAATCTTAATAATAGTGAACGTTAAGGCTCCAAAAGATCAGCACCACTACAAAGTGTTTCCTAAGTATGCCGGGGAAACCAGTGTTAAAACTCACCAAGTGAGCAGTAGGGTTCACTACCATCAAGAGGACCCTGTGAAGGTCTTGCCAAAACATTACTGACTCGTTTGATAACACTCACATAGGAAGACCAGCCGAAACTGGCTTCCCCGCTGTGTTCTTATAAGACGTTGTGGAGGACCTGTTTAAGTCATTCTGGCAGCCAAAGATACCCAGTCCTCATTCATGAGACTGGGCCGAAGCATATATCGTCCCTATATGCCGTGCAGCCATAGGTCCATGGTGTATGCGCGCAAGAGTACCGGTTGCGTTTTCGGCAGCTAATAAACTAGGGCGAATCTGCACTCTCGTAAATAGCGAAGGACCAGAAAAGACCCCGTGCAACACGCATGCTTCTGTGAAGTGTACTGCGGGTGTCGTGCGCGAGGTTCGGCTGTCCTGAAGGAAATTCTCACCATCTTCGGCTAAAGTGGCCCATGAGACGTTGCGAAGCAGTGCAGGGAGTTAACACTACGTTTCCATCAGTTCGACTAGCTCCTCTCATCTCCTAACGTTCGTAAAAAAGAAAGGGGGGAGGGGTAGTCGGCGCATGCGCAGTGAAGGTATTCTTCCCGCGTGCACATTGCCATAAGCTGCTTTTAATCTAAAAACAGAACAACAAAAATATGCTTGATCGCTTTTCAGAATCTGCATGGCACGAAGGTGAAATGGCGCGTTACGCAGTAGTTTAATACTTGCGGTACTCTAATATAAGATAGCTAGCTTGCACAGTGTCTCATGGTGTTTGACAGCTAAAGCGCTGTTTAGCGTAAAAGCCCCTACGTTGACTCTGAGTGCTGCAATACCATTCCCAGGACTAAAGTCCAGGATAACGATTAAACAAACCCTTTTGGTCAAATATGCTTGTAACAGATGTAGTAGTTAGCAGTGAGAGTGGAATCAGAGGAAGCGGTGCCACGGCCACTTGATCGTCACTGAATGGACGCTGAAATTGGCCTGAGGCAACGCAACGCCTAGCAGCGGCATGTTACAGTACTGAACCCACAACGCGCGTTGTGCCTTCCCTATTGACCGGTCGTGATTCTTTATGGGGCGAGCGTAAGTGGGGAACTATTCTCGGTGACAACTTTCTGTGGCAGCAAAACCAAGGGTACGACACCCAAGCACGCCCTTTTGTACTACGCTTCTGCATGTAGTTTATGAATGCTAACTTTTGTGTACTTCGTAACATAATTGAAAATATAAAAAGAAAAGATGTAAATATTTATGTTCAAGATTGTTCGCTATTATATGAAGAATAATCACCCGTGTATGTTTTCTGCTTTTTTGTGGTTTCTAGCTTTCTCATTTTCTGGTGCCATTTCACCTTTTTCCCTGCTCCAGTAAACAACGATGGCATTGTTTACCGGAGCTAGTTCACATCGAAGCTTGTGAGCGAGTATCAGTGTGTGCTCATTAGGTGATCTGTATTCATCGAGGAGGGAAAAACGAAGACAGCGGGGCGTCGCGAAATATTTTGTTTCCCGCAGATGCACTCACCTAGAAGTTGTGTACCAGTTATATATTCAGCGATAGTGGGACTGTTATCACTATAGCAACCTTGAAAGTTACACCGGTGACCTGCCAGTCTTCAGCAACAACAGCTGTTTAGAAGAAAAAAATTGGCAGCGTATCCACGGAGTTAATGATGGAGAGTGGGGCGAAGCATTCCTCTGTCCACTCGTTCTTGCTTCCGTCCGTCCATGCGTTCATCTGTGTCACTGTCCATGCGTCTATCTGCTCGTCCGTGCGTGCGTCTGTTCGTGCGTCCGTCCCTGCGTTCATCCATGCATCCGCCCCTGCGTTCGTCCATGCGTCCATCCATGCATCTGTCTGTGTGTCCGTTCGTCCATCTATTCAACACTCCAAGTACCACCATCTCGCATCGTTTCACCATATATTCTCCATATAGAAGCACCGCCATTCAGTGGACATTCCAAAGACAAACCAGAGGTGGCACACGCACACTTTCTTATGGCTTGCGCTTCGGGTCTACTTCCCACCTTTAACCACCTCGAGTTCATGGTATATACTAGTTCACTGTATTCATGGCACTGCGGCCCAACGCTCGTAAACCTTTCTAAAACCAAGGAGGTTACGCCCAGGGAGTATAACGTAACAACCTTTTCCTGTCAGATAGTGCCCAATATACATGCCAATGGCTGCTAATGGGAAATGAGAGCAGGAAAATTCGGCTTTTACTTTCTTACGGCTTGCGCTTCGTATCTACTTCCCACCTTTAACCACCTCGAGTTCATTCATGGTATATACTAGTTCATTGTATTCATGGCACTGCAGCTCAACGCTCGCTAAACCTTTCTAAAGCTAAGGAGGTTACACCCAGCGAGTATAACGTAGCAACCCTTTCTTGCCAGATAGTGCTCAATGTACACGCCAATGGCTGCTAATGGGGATCGCAGCGTGCGTGTTAACTGAAAGCCGAAAGCCCCTGTCTCTGATTCCCCATTAGGAGCCATTGGCATGTATATTGAGCACTATTTTTTTATTTTTCAACAACGCACAGATGAAATCCCTTACCGGCACCATCTTGGAGGTCCAAATGTTATACTTGTTACATACTACAACGGCTACGAGGGACGAACGGGTGTCGTTATAAGGAGCTTCGCCCCTAAAGGAGTGGCAGATCTCACGTACTGTTGGAACCGATGATATGCGAAGCACGAATGAGGAAGGTTGATATGTCACTTTAAATCTGCACAACGTTATGAGGTGGAGGTAAATTATGCAGTACATGACTTCCGTGTCATGATTATCACGTTAGGACCAGTCATTTTTGCATTCTTCGTCTATTCCTGTCAAGTGATATCAAATTTGGTACACGAGGAGCTAGTGAAACGGCCGTGAGAGCCTCATGAGCATGGTATGTTGTCCGGTTTTTACATGGCCCACGTGTCATGTTTACCACGCTTGCACCAGTCATATACCTTAGCCATCCATTGACATCACGTAACACCAAATTTGCCATAAGTGCAGCTAGCGAAACGGCCGAGAGCACATCATGAAGGGTCCAATATACTCCGACCTAACGTTGACGAGCACGCACGCTGGGCGCAGCAACGCTGCGCTAGCAAAACGGACGCCAGGCGCGATCAGCGCGACGACCGTCTGTGTGCGCGGTCCGGCAGCATCCGGCGCGAATCGCAACATGCTGCATTTGGAACCCATCACGTTACCGAGCTCTACCCAGACAGCACTGTGCCTGCCTCTTTTCGCGATGGAGGCACGCCAGACGCGCTCAAACACGCATTCGTCAAAGCAACGCAGCGCGCCGCGCGCCTGCAAGTATATGGCTGGGATATCGGCGGCTGGCGTGGCATCGCCGGCGTGACGCGACGAAACGAAGGCCTGGAGTGTGGAATGTAGTCATGTTGTCACATGACACGCATCTCATGATTATCATGTTTGCACCAGCCACGTACCTTTGTCATCCCTTCATGTGACGTAATACCAAATTCGGCATATGTGAAGCTTGCGAAACGGCCACAAACGCATCATCAGCGTAGCATGTAGTCACGTTGTTATATGATACGCATATTATGATTATCATGTTTTAACCAGTCACATACATTCGTCATCCGTTCGCGTCCCGTAATACCAAACTTCGTAGATGCGAAGCTAGCGAAACGGCCCCGAGCGCACCATGAGCGTGGCGTGTAGTCATTTCATAACATGAAAATCATCACATGCATGTCATTATTTTCACGTTAGGGTTTGTCACCTATGTTCACTATGCAGTCATGTCATACTATGTCAGTTTTGCAACATGTAATGTGAACGAAACCACCGCAAGAGCAACAAGACCATGAAATGTAACTCATGACATTTTTGAAATACATGTCACGATTTTCATGTCATGTTATGTATAATGACTCAAGTTCGTCATACAGTCATGATATGACATACCAAGTTTTTATGATACCATTATCGAAACGGCCAGGAAAACTATAAGTCATAATCGGCTAGATAGATAGATAGATAGGTGACCTACTTGGCACCGCTCTAACACCTGCGGTGAGGGGAATGCGTAGCGCAATATTCATACGAACGCACGTACGTACATACGGCGTTACACACGTGAGCCAGAGAGCTGCTTCGCATCTAATAAAATGATATTGTACCCAGAACCTCTATTACCCTATCGGAAAAAAACGAATGGTGGGCATGGTGTAAACCACCACCTACCATTATAGTGGATTAATGTAGTGGGTGAATGGTGGGAAACGCCCGCCATGGCGCATGGTGGGTATGGTGGGTGCTGCAGTGCCGGCAACGCTTGAGCGCGAAATGACGTCAGAATCACCGTGACGAGCTGCCACAAAAAATAAAGAAGAATTCTATAAAAACGGTATAAAAACACCCGTCCCGTAAAAAAAAAAAAAAAAAAAAACAAGGCGCCACGGAGGATCGAACGTGCAACCTGCAGATTCCCATGCGAAGACACTAACCACTGCGCCATACCATTTTTTTTGCTTTATTGCCTATTTACAGGCGCATACATCAAACCACAAGCAGTACAAAAACAAGCAGTAACAGTCCGACAGAAATTTAAAATTCCCTAAGTGCTGCCAAGGGCTCCACCCTCGACAACCACTCAGGTAAAATCTCCTGAGTTTTCTGCAGTTCAACATACTTGGCCATACATTCACGGAAATACATTCGTGCAGGCCGTGCATCCTGATCGCGATAGAAACCCGCCATACGGGCCCGCCATAAACAGTGAAGTCCACATAGCATAATCAAATCAAAAGGCATTCCCTCTTCGTCCACTATTGGCAGAAATCTTATACCATATGAAATTAAAGGTAATTTTTCTGTAACGTCCTTTGAAGTACATCCCAAAAATATACTCCCTCCCAACAATGTAAGAAAACATGGTCAATATTTTCCGTTTTTTTACAGATAAGGCAATTTGTCCCCCAAGGTAAGTAAAAACCACGGTCTGCTTGAAATGTCCTGACTGATAATGTACCTGTGTGCAGCTTGAAAAAGAAAGACTTCGCGCCAGGAGCCACTTGCATTCTCTTCACTCGTTTAAGCACATCTTTCCCTTCACCTCCAGCGTACATGGCACGGTACAGCGGTTCTGGTAAAACAACATCGCATACATCTTTGTACAACTTCTTTCGAGTCACTGAAAACAAATATTCATTGGAAAATCTAACAGATAAAAACTATACACTTAGAATAACCTCTTTAGGATACCCGCGCACAGCACCGGTCATGTCATTCGTGCTAACCACATATCCAGGTAAAGCCCTCATCAGTCTCATTTGGCACACTGTACGTAAGAAAGGGTCCCTTGTGTAGCGAAAAAAAAAGAACCTATTTACGACTTGGCGTATGAAAAGATGTGTTAAACCAAGCCCTCCGTGTTTCACTTTTCGAAACAGATTATTTCGACTGCATCTCTCCCAGTTCGAAGCCCACACGAACACTGCGAAGATGCGATGGAACTTCTGTATGTTTGCCCTTGAACAATGCAATACTTGATTTGATTGATTGATATGTGGGGTTTAACGTCCCAAAACCACTCTATGATTATGAGAGACGCCGTCGTGGAGGGCTCCGGAAAATTAGACCACCTTGGGTTCTTTAACATGCACCCAAATCTGAGCACACGGGCCTACAACATTTCCGCCTCCATCGAAAATGCAGCCGCCGCAGCCGGGATTCGAACCCGCGCCCTGCGGGTCAGCAGCCGAGTACCTTAGCCACTAGACCACCGAGGCGGGGCAATGCAATACTTGCATCACATACCAAAGTTTTGAGGCAAAGAAAAGATTACAGACAGTCGCCCTAGCAAACACTGACAGATGATTACCGTTGCATCTATTAGCTTTCGTCCGGCATTCTTTCGCTTGTTCTTGCCAGTAGTTCTCATTATCTTTATAAAATTCCAGTGGCACCCCTAAGTACTTGACAGGTGTGGTCACCCATTTAACATTGGCAAAATAGTCTGGTTTTGACGACCACTCTCCATGCCAGAAACCCAGACACTTTCCCCAGTTTACTAGACTGCCAGTCGCCTTGCCGAACCTTTGAACCACACTGATGGGAGTGGTAACACTGTCTTGATCGATACAACAAACAGCCACATCGTCGGCATATGCCAAAATTTTAAATTCGGATTCTTGTAATCTAAAGCCACGAATGCAACTGTTTTCAGCTATTGCTAAGCACAACGATTCTATATATAAACTGAAAAGTAGGGGACGCAGCGGACAGCCCTGACGGACAGAACGCTTTATGTTAATTGTATCTCCTAGCGTCTTATTGATTACCAGTCGGGTTGTGCAGTTCCGGTATGCCATAGATACTCCATCTCTGATTACAAAACCAACGTTGACATGGTCAAGAATGGCAAGCAGAAGGTTGTGGGAAACACAATCAAAAGCTTTCTCGAGATCAATCTGTAGAATGGCTACCCCTAGTTGATTGGCATCGCTACACTCGAGCACGCAGCGCATCTCGTGTATATTAGTCACAGTGGAGCGTCCCATAATCCCGCATGTTTGGTGAGGCCCTACCAATTCTTTGATTACCCCTTGAAGTCGCCGTGCTAGTACTTTCATTAAAATTTGGTAATAACAATTAGTTAGTGATATCGGTCTATACGAAGAAACTAATTTTAGCTTCTCCGAGTGTTCTGTCTTAGGTATCAAAACTGTATGTGCTTCACTGAAGGACCTAGGGAGGCCATTAAGCTTATAAGCTTGATTGAAGACATCTGCAAGTACTTGGGATAATTCATTTTTGAACTCCTTATAAAACGAAGCACTAAGCCCGTCCGGCCCTGGAGATTTACCAGGATTCATTTTATCTATAGCCCTTTCTACTTCCGTTGGCGTTATAGATAGCTCTAAAGCTGATATGGTGTTATCTGACAACTTCGGCATTCTGCTAAGGAACTCCTGCTTAATGCCTCTGAATCAATGGGCGTGACAGCGAAGAATCCTTCGTAGTGTTTGCCAAACACTCGTCCTATGCTCTCATTGTCTGAAACTTCGATACCATTGACTTCAATGGCATCTATATGATTTCGTCTGGCATGACTCTTCTCTAATCCAAGCGCTCGCTTCGTCGGGCGATCATCCGCAGTCATTGATGTTGCTCTGGCTCGCACTAGCGCTCCGCGATAGCGTTCCTTCTCATATACCTCTATCCTCTGTTTGATACTCCGCAAATCGTCACCATATACTCCAGGTTTTTCACATTCAAGAGCTGTAGAGCTGTTGTCTCTCAAGTGTTCGTCTAAGCTCTTTCTCGTTCTTCTTAGATTCAAAAGATAAAACGCTAGATCTCTCTATTGCTTTTATTTTGATTCACTGCTTGAATAGCTCCCATTCTTCTCTTATTTCGTCCATACACTCTATGTTAATATTACTTATTTCTTTAATAACTGATGCGCTAAACGACTCATCCCTTAAGAGGTTAGAGTTCATTTTCCACTGTTCCCATGAAAAGGCGTTCCTTTCTTTTTTTGACCCGATATTGCATTTTACAAGACAGTGATCGGAAAAGGAAACAGGGACAACATTATAACTGCTACACTGGGTTATCGCATCTGCAGTAAGGTAAAGTCGATCCAATCGGGCATTACTTGTGCCTTGAAAGTGGGTATACTTCACATCTCGGGAGCTATGCAAACACTCCGCTACATCTACTAATTCGTGTTCAATAATCACCTGTGCCAGGACATCACTGCTTCCATCTTTAACGTTGTGCCTGCTTGATCTATCACTTTCATTCAAGACACAGTTGAAATCACCCACCAATAAGAGTTTCCTACCGGTACACATATGTTGTGGTAAATTGGAAAAAAAAAACCCGATCTTTCCTGGCCAATAGTTGGAGCATAAACACATATAATGCGCCATTCAGTGTCACAATAAACAATATCACACCATACTACTCGGCCTGAAGAGCAAGAAAAGACATTTTCTACGACTAATCCTGGCAGTTTCCTAACAAAAAGAACACATCCCCCTGATGTGCCTATGACCTGGCTCACAGTGGCAAAATACCGTGATGTAAACTTAAGCACCATGCTCCCAGACTCCTCCTCGCCTTCAACTTTCGTCTCCTGCACTGCAAGCACATCCAGACTTTCTTCCAATAACAACCGGTAGACTTGGCTTTGCTTCTTCTTTGAAGCCAAGCCTCTAACATTCAGCGTGGCGAAGCTAAATGATACTTGAGGCGCCATTACAATCATGTCGAGGAGTTAGGCCCGGAGCATGGCGCTTACCTTGCACGTCTAGCGCTACGCTAGACGCCTCCAGGACCGTCCGACCGCCCGGTTTCACTGCACAGTAGAATTGAATTGTTCACAGCTTTCTTGTCCGTGGTGCCACCAGCTCTTGCTCTCATGCTGGTGCGTCTGCCAGTCGGCGTCTTTGCCGGTGGTTCTTCCACGCTACTTGCACTGTTCTTGTCTCCCGTCTTCACAGTTTCTTCCAATGGTCTTTTATTGGCTGAAACGGCACCGCTGGGCCAAGAGACGCGGGTGGCGTTGCACGTGTTTCCGTCTATCTTCATGTCGAAACCAACGCTACAGGAGGCACCATCGACAACTTGGCCTTGCTCCGACGCATGGGCAGACGCTCCGGCTACTTCACAGCCTGCGTCTGTCACTGCATTGTCAGCTGTCTCGGTCGATACAGCTGCAGAACTTGGTCGAGTGTCCACAGGTGCCGGTGTAGATTCGTCTACTGATGTTGCAGATGTGCAGTTCAAATTTTCTGCGACTTGATCTCCGCAACCTTCAGCCGCGTCCTCTGGTTCTGTCACGTCCGTAATGTGTTCTGACGCATCTTCGGCCTCCGCTGACGCGGTCACTGCGGCGTACGAACGGATGCATTCTGCGTCCCCATGCCCGAAACGCCGGCAGCGAGAGCACCGAGGCACCTTACACTCGCGACGCACATGTCCTGTTCCGCTGCAACGCAGGCATTGCATAGGCCGACCTGGGGCTACCACTAAGGCTAATTCACCGGCGACTCGTATCTGATGAGGTAGGTCCTCGACTTTCATACCGCTTTTCAGCTTAATGAAAACAGTGCGGGTCGTCGAAGTCTTCTCAATTACTCCTTCCACACGCCAGCGTTCCCGGGTCACTTCTGTAACTTTCCCGAATGCTGCCAACGCCGTGCGGACATCTTCGTCCGAAACGCCGTGTAACAGCCAGTGAAGCCGCAGCCTCAACTTCTGCTCCTGAGGGTCGATAACGAGGCAGCGGCGTCCCTTGACCTGGAGTTCTTTCAGTTCAGTCAACCTCTTCGTTGCCTCCTGGCTGTTAAAGGTGACGGCCCACACATGGTTGGTCTGGTAGGCGCCCAATGCAATTACGTCGGGAAGCAGTCGTTCCTTGTCCAGGGCATCTCGCAAATCTTCGACCTTGAAAGGCCTCACTCGAATATCACCATGCAAAAACACTGTGTTCAAAACAATACGTCCTGTTCGCAGATTCGGCAAGATGATCTCAAAATCCTTGTCACTTTCGTCTGTAATCCTGTTTCCGCGGCCACCAAGGACCGCCTTTGCCGCTCCGCGGGAGCCCATGAATCCTGCGTTCGACGCGTGCGAGTGCCGGCGAAAGAATGACTGCGCCATACCAACATGTGGTTAGTTGTGTGTTAAATAGTTAGTTGGCATACAAACTTACGGTTCAACTTCAGTTATGTTTGTCGTGTACACAACTTAGACAAGATCTACACCTGCTACTGAAAATCACACATTTATTTAACACAAGCAACTGCTGCCTGTAACGATTGCCACTGTGTTAATGGCACCAGTGCTATTTTTTTACAATTCACTACTGCAAGAAAAAAAACCCCAAGTGGACTGGGGAGCAGCAACAGTTTACCGGCGGGGTCTGCCAAGTTTAATATCCGTTTCGCGCTCGTTCTAAAGGGCGACATCTGCTCACACCTTATGACGCTTCAGGGCTCATTCCATAGATACGCCCGCCTAATTTATTTGATTGAGTATTGGGATGCTTTTCGCGCAATGTAGAGGGCGGTCGTGCCAGCGCAATGCTGTAGCTCTTTCGCTAAAGCAACAACTACATAACGGCTTGGCCAAAACGAACGCAGTGTGCTGGAAACATTACGCTATCAAATTGGTTCCCCAAGCATACGAATTGCCACGTCTGAGTTCTCGCACAAAAGCTAGAGAAGTGCCGGCGAGTGCGACCGGCGGCTGTCGGTGAGAAGAGACGTACGTTCTCCGGGAGTGCTTGAATCACATCACATCGATGTTTGTTGATTCTTGAGCGGACGCCATACACAATGAAAAATGTTTCATTTAGGCTAATTGATGCCATGGCTGCGCTGTATTGTCATTCTTAATCGTCGAAATCGTGTATTCTGAAACCCGGAAGCACGGATAACACAATTGTACGAGCTCGGTCGGTAGGCCTAACCTGTGGTGGAAATCATGGTGGTAGAACATGTAGTGTACAGATCCCAGCTTGGTACACTATATAAATTGCCCGCCATTATAAGCCCATCCATCATCTGCTTACTGCTTCCCAGCATTATCGCAATGGTGGGCAGAGCTTCTCAGCTTAGTACACCATGTGGCCCACCATAACAAGCAGCACCCATCATCTGCTTAGTGCTTCCCAGCATTATCGCAATGGTGGGAAGAGTTTCTCAGCTTGGTACACCATGTGGCCCACCATAATAAGCACCACCCACCATATGCTTAGGGCTTCCCAGCATTATCGCAATGGTGGGCAGAGTGTCCCATTATTGCCCACTATCTAGCCTCTGCTTTCCACCATCATTTCCACTTTACCCACCATCTGTACACCATACCACCCAGTATGTCCCGGCATTTCCACCATATTTTCCACTACGTCCCACCATATCCATCATAATTTCGACCATGCCCACTATTATTTCCACTACGCCCACTATGTTTTCCAGTATCCACCATGGCAATTTTTCCGATAGGGTAAGTATGAAGTGTCGGTTAGCACAGCGTTTATTCGTGGCAACACCTCGCAAAACGTACGAGCAGCGTCTGCACCAGACCATCACGATGATGATGACGCACAGTGGTGACGAGGAAAAAGAGACAAGCGGATGATTGTGACTATGATCATACAGGCATGAGAACGAAGTTAATAAAAATGCCCACAATACTTGTTGTCACTAGTCCTGTTTCCGGGGCTAAGATTGGTAGAGCCCATGACCATGCGATTCATTCAGCATGGCAGCCGGAACCAGAATGAAATGAGCTAACCACGAACCTAGCAATCACAGGGCGAGGACGAATTCATCGACAACTCGAAGCACAAGAACACACACAAGTACTGCAGCATATCCTTAACCCTTATGCCACCTTGCTTGTTTCCGCAAAACCTTTTTGCAATATTTGTGTAGAGAACTGGGTTTTTGGTTGGTGCTCCTGAGGTGGTTTATTTTCTCTACAACTTTGTATTACGTGCTGTCTTGTTGGAACATTATAACTACGATTAGAAAAATAAAATGTTCATAGGAAGGTTCTAGAACATTATGGCGTTACCTAACATGTGCATCGATTTGAGTAAGTGCAAGCAAGCCCTAACGATAAAAAGTACAAGGATGCATGGGTATATGCAATTTTAGAATGTAAGATGCATTTCTCTGTGTCTTTACAGGCATAATTTGTAGGCCAGGATCTTTTGGTACAGCACAAAATGTGTGTTTCTTTATTCGCTGTGTTGTCGTTTTCCTGACTGCTGTACCGATAACATTATACAATAATAAAAAATGCTGGGGTTTGTCGTCGGAACACTGCGATATGATTATGAGAGATACCATAGTGGAAACCTCCGGAAATTTTGATTACCTGGGGTTTTCTAAGGTTCACCATAATGTAATCACGCAGGCTTCAATCATTTTCATCTCCATCGAAAATACAACGACCGTTGGCAGGATTTCACCCCGCGTCTGCTGGGTCAGCAGCCGAGTAGCTTAGCCACTAGACCACAGTAGCGGGTTCAACTGCTGTAGCGAAATATACTCAACGTTGTGCTGGCCTGTATACCTGTATAGATTAATATAAATATCATCCTAAGCCGAGTATATGTTAGTTGCTCCTGTTGCATATTCTCGAACCAGCGCTACCATTGTCGTCCATATACTTTAAGACAAGCGATAACGCAAGATAAAGCGACTGACGGACTTCAAATGCGAATGTAGGCGATGCCATGGCGGTTTCACGTTTGTGTCGGATGCTTGATTATCAGTTCCCTAATTTCAATTCACCTAGTATGTGATACCGTTCCTTTCTTTACTGTTTAGCTGTGATATTCTTGCAGTGGTTCTAAATAAAGCTCGTAAGATGGCTTATACAGTTGAGTGACATAAGGTCACGACTCAATGGCGCAATCTTGTGTGAGAAACAGTGCAATGTTGCAAATACATTTGAAAACAAATACACAGGCTTGTTTTAATGGGATATGTGGCCACCACACAAAGTGATCACTGTCATCTTCATGCCCCAATATAGATACTAAAACAGCTGGACTTCGAAAAAGAGCAGCATTTACTCATTAAAATCACTTCTTAGTCACCAATTAGCCCCTTCGTAGTTCACTTCTAGTTCATCACGAATATCATGTCACATGATCAAAGAACAGGCAATGCTAAACAAACGCTTAGTACCACAGTGCCAGAGTTCATCACATGAATTACAAACGACCACAACTGACTTGCTTCACGACCATATATAGCGTTTTCAAAAGCGTTCTGATGCATTTTCTTATGTACACAATCACGTCAATTTCACTTTCCAAACGTCGTTTGCACGTCAATTGAACGTCGTTTTCGATTAGCAAACATACTGCCAAAGTACTCAAAAAAGTTGGCAGATTCTACGTACAGTGAGAATCAATGATATGCGAAGCACTTGAATGAGAAACGTTGATGTGTCATTTTACAATTAGTGCAACATTACGAGGCGGCGGTAAATTAGGCCGTGCATGACTTCCATGTCCTGATTATCATGTTCGGACGTGTCATTTACCTTCGTAATCTATTTACGTCACCTGATACCAAATTCGGTATACGTGGAGCTAGCAAAAAGGCCGTGAGCGGGCTATGAGCGCAGCATGTAGTCAAGTTTTACACGACACGCATATCATGACTATCATGTTTGGACCTGTCCTTTACATTCACCGTTCATTCTCGTCACATGAAACTAAATTTTGTATATTGGAACTATAGTGAGATGGCCGCAAGCACGCTATGAGCATATCATGTAGTGATGCTTTACTTGACACGCTCATCATGACTATCATGTTTGGACGTGTCATTTACCTTCATCGTCCATTCACTTCACGTGATACCGAATTTGGTATATGATGTGCTAGCGAAATGGCCATGAGTGGGTCATGAACGTGGTATGTTGCCATTTATTACATGAAACGCGTGTCATGATTATCATGTTTGCACCAGTCATATACCTTCGTCATCCATTCAGGTCACTAACACCAAATTTAGTATTGTGGAGCTTGCGAAACAGCTACGAGTGCATCTTGAAGGGCCAATTATACTCCGACGTAACAATAACGCGCGCACACTGGGCGTAGCAACGCTATCCTAGCAAAACACGAGCACTCTATATTCTGACGCCCGGTGCAACCGGCGCGACCAGCGTCTGTCGGTGCATGTCGCATTCCGCCCGGTGGTAACCGGTGCGAAATGCGACATGCTGCATTTCAAGCCGATGACGTTACCCAGGCTAGAGTGTACCATTGATCTCTAGTATAGGTCAGTGCAGTGTACTGGAGCACTGCACCAGACAGCCCAGCGCTTGCCTCTCTCCGTGATGAAGGGATGCCGGGCGCGTTCTAACACGCATGCTTCAAGACAACTGAGCACTGCCCGCGCCTGGTAGTATATGGCGGGCAGGCCGGCGCCTGGCTTGGCATCGGTGGCGTGACGCGACGAACGCTGGCGCGCACGTGCGCCGGGCCACGTCGAAGTGTATTGGCGCGTGGAGTGTGGCATGTAGTCATGTTCATGACACGTAGTCATGTAGTCATGACACGCATCGGATGATTATAGTGCTTGCACCAGTCTTGATTTAAGCTCTACATTTTTTTCAACATGTGCTTGAAGAAGTCAGCAAGGCACGTAGTACTGTGCAACTCCAATAAAATTCATTTCATAAGCCAATTCCTCACGACTTTCGCGCTTTAAAGCCAACGACTTTTAAAGCAAAACCTTTTATTCTACTTCACTTCCGGAAATCCTATTTTCCTCACTCGTATACCTCTCTCTTTTGCAAAATCTAAAAGCATAGAAATCACGCAGCAAGGAGAAAATTCTAATAGGCCTATTCTCTCCCCTCTTATTCGTAATCCACCGTGCACAGCTCCTGACTTCCTCAGTGCTTTTTATTTAGTTTATTTCTTTCCATCCCAGTACTTCATCCCGTGAGTGCCGCTTCCACATGGTTGAGTCCCTTTGTGGAATTCAACAAAAGATGGCTCGTTCTTCTCGCATTTATCATTTTTCAGTCGAGGGGTGCCTTTGTGCGCGCCCGTAGACTGCCTGAGCCCGGTTCGTTTCTGCAGACGGCGATAAATATGAATTGGCTGTTCCTCAATACATTTTCTTGGTGCCGGCAATTTACTTCTGGATTTGTATTTATTTTACGTTTTCTAACTTAAGTACCCTACGTAAATGCACATTTTTATTTTTAAATCTGCTAAGAATTTCGTGAAGCACAAGTGACCTTGTAAGTATACGCCGTCTTTCGAATAATTTCAAACATAATTGAAAAATGCAGAAGCCATATGAGAAATGTCTGCCACTAGGACAATGGTGATCATATAAGTACACTATGAAATGCATGGTCTTTTATGGTAAGCTCATGGTCGGCGATGAAACTTGCTTTTCACTTTTCTTGGGCAAGCCGCTAGGTGTGCTAAATATTTTCTGTGTACACTATACATTTTTCATAATCATTCCTTAACTGTTTAGCGTTAGCTTTGCAAAGCGCTCTTTAAGGAA
Organism: Rhipicephalus microplus; assembly: GCF_043290135.1. Classification (NCBI taxonomy): domain Eukaryota; kingdom Metazoa; phylum Arthropoda; class Arachnida; order Ixodida; family Ixodidae; genus Rhipicephalus; species Rhipicephalus microplus. The sequence goes on from NC_134703.1 coordinate 169,199,106, forward strand.
ATTGTAAGTGAGGCGAGCAAAGATAAGGCAACGAGCTTTTCCAGATTAAGGCCTCGTTATGACTCCTAATCACCTGCATACGCGCAATTAAGGAACGCTGTCGTTCACAACCCAAGACGAGAAGATGTAAGAAAACTGAAACTGCCACAAAAAAACATCATACTGCAGTATGACTTTGTCACAGGTCGTTTCTTTATTCCCTGCGAACAAGGTCACACGAGGACAAACTACAATGATGTAGAAAAAATTCAGGTAGCTTGACACTAGGGTCCTCTTTTCCTGACTTTTGTGTTCATTTCTTTCAGTTCTCTTTATTTCTATTTTTCTTCTGAATTCTTTCCTTTCCTTTTCTTTTTCTATTTCTTCCTATCTTCCACTTTTCATTTTTGTTTGTTGTTCATGTTATTGTAGCAGTATCCGCACTTATTATTATCATCAGCTCGCGCTAAGAACAAGAGAAAGTGTGGCTGTGCTCCTTTCCAGGAATTGGTAAGACACAAAAGTGAAACATGTCTTCCCAGAAGTAGCTGAGCAATTATTGTGCATTTTCTCACCACAAGGTTGGAGTACTGAATGATATCGCAAAAAATGACCAAGTCAAGCAAAGAACAGCAAGCAGCAGCAGCTCGAAACTTGCAGCGCACACCTCAAGCAGAATGCGCACACGAAACGAGCATAGAAAGGACGAGCGTGAACTAAAAGCTGTCGCAGCTCGACACTTCATGCGGCACTTAAGGCAAATGCCAATTTAAGTGAGAGGGAAATTTCAATGTATGACAACTTCTAAAACGACAGTATTATCAGCAACAGTGATCTACTTATCAAGAAATTGAGCTAAATGCACGAGACCACATGCACCCGCAGTAGGACATTGGCAAAATTACCTTAATGACTTCTGAGTTACGGCCTAAAATTAATTACTGGTAATTGAACTAGCTGCACGCAATAAAGAACTTTCCGTGCATTGCGAGACATAAGAAAGTGTCTCGTTTTTGTTTCTGCATGACTTATAGAAAAAAGAACCGCCGGACGTTACAGTGGAAAATGGCATGGCTGCTTCAAAAGTTCTTTTTTTTTGCCTGGTTAAAGTGCAGAAGTCGTGCCATCTAGCGAGGCTCAGTTTATTTATTTATTTATTTATTTATTTTTGCGAGTACCCTAAGGGCCCAAAAAGCACTACATAGAGGGGGATGCAAGCGTGGGTACAAAACCAAGATGAGTATATATAATGGTAAAACTGAACACAGCAACCATGAAATAAATTAAGTGACATATCTTTAGAGTTGAACAATGTGTGCTGTTATCGCTCTCGCTAATCAGCAAATACAGCTGCAAAGAGAAAAAAAAGGGTGGAGAACAAGTTAGAGGAAATAACAAGAAAGTCTGGGACAAAGAAACACCATTCAAAGTCCAACTCTAATGACCATGGTGCGTTATACATTTTTAATGTGAAAGATGTCTTGTTTTTGTTTTTTACAAGACATGCGAATAATTTTATGCCGAGCAGTGTTTATTCATATATTACTGTGAGGGCAGCGTGAAATAGGTTTAACCAAGCATGTCTGCCATCTCAGAGCCAACAGAAAAAGAAGCCCTCAATTACAGTTGTTGCTGCTGCAGCTCTCGCTGCTTTCGTTCTGCTGCTACTAGTGTCGGCGGCCACGCAGTAAAGCCAGGCAACGTTGTGCACGGCGACAGCGACGTGAAACGTTCTGCTTGAGGCGGGTAATTTCCAGGGCGCAAGCGGAACACAAAAAAATTCGGCAGGTCCCACGTACCAGCGAATCGACGTTATGCGAAGCATGCGGAGTGAAGGTGACCGTGTTGCATTTTTTTTTCATTGAGCCACACGTCATGAAATAACACTAAATATTGTTGCAAATGTTGCAGGCACATACATATGTTGAAGAGTTGCAGATGCTTATGTAACCAGTTGCTTGCACTTGCGAAGCGATGTCAACTGGAACATGCGTACTAGCAACACCAGAAGCTGATTTGAAGCGCTGACGCTCACAATCATGCTGGCCCGGACACAGCTACACATATAAACTTCAGCGCATGGCACCTAACCGCCATTCACGTTAACCCGACGTCACGGCTGTATCAAAGGCGTACATATGTAATTCTTATGAAATTGGGTAGGCAGCAATGCAACCACTATTGACGTTTCACGAGAATCAGCGTCTATTTGAAAAGTAGTTCCGAGATCTGGCTTTGCTCAGTGGTAGAATGCTTGCCTTCCGCGCAGAATGCTTAGGTTCGATTTCTGCTGGGACCCAGAAATTTATTATTTGAATTCGTCGGGAGGTCAACGCTGCCTATGTCAGGTTTCTCTTAAAACCGACGTTTATTCTATGCCTTCGTTGGGTCGACGCTACCTATGTCGGGTACTGCTTAATGCTCACGCGAAGTTACCAATGTGTGTTCTCGTCGTTCCTGGGTACATACGAAGTGTCTATCACCTGTGGCACATACCCGCCCGTAGGTATGGGCCACAGTCTGGCGGGAATTGTTCGATGACGTGCGCAATGGGATCGGGACATCATTCTTGCTTTGACCAGCGCGTCATATTCGTCAAACCATCTTACCCTCCCATGTTAATTTTTGTTGACGTCAAGTTAAGGCTTCGACTACCAAAGCACCCAAACGTAAGCGGCTAGACAGATAGATACGCTCAAAGTCACGGAAGTTCACTAAGAAATGCTTCCCATTTAAAATGTGATTTGTGCACAGAAGGAACTATACGAAGATCTGGACTGCTATTTTAACAATCAACGTCGGCTTCTTAGCTGCCTTCAGTGTCCCGTTAAAACGCGCTGTATAAACAGAAAGGCGCACGAAAGAATCGCACAAGGCAAGTCACAATTCCTGCTGTTTCCTGTGTGAGCAGCGTGCCTACACACGAAAACGCGGTCGTGGCAGCAATTGAGAGAGAGATAGAAACTTTTTATTTCAAGCATAGAAAAATTTCGGGTGGGTCTCTCAGTCCAGAGCTCCAACAGCCGCTGCTGCGTCCCGCGCCCGCGCAACCAGCGGCCGCTGGCCACTCGGGCTTTCATCACGCAGCATGGCCTCCCAGTCTTATAGGGTAGGAATAGGATAGGAGTTGGCAAAGCCACTGGCTGGCGGACGCTGACATTCCAGCGTTACGTGAAATAACGTTGCTACCTCTCCACAGCCAGGGCATTTGTTAGGGTAAGAAGTGGGATGGAGGATGTGGTGGAAATTGAGGTTCGGAAACGTGTTCGCCGGCAGTTGACGCACCGCAGTTGCATCTTCTCGTGTGAGCGTGTGGTGTGGTGGAGGGTACCGATCTCGTCTATAGTAATCGAGAGTGTCTCGATATCCTAGAAGTCCCATGTTTGTGTCCTGCTCATCTGGGTTGGACAGCTCTTCCTCCGGATCCCGGTTAGTGAGTGCTCGGGTAGCTGCATGAGTGCAGTCATGACCGGGGAGAGAGGCGTGCCCAGGAGTCCAGACAAGTCGAAACTTGTGTGGCGTGTGAAATGTGGTGTTCGAAATTCGGTGTGTGTGATGTGAGACAATACCCCGTGTGAAGGCACAGCAGGTATCCATTGAGTCTGTAAAGATTAGAATAACATCGGCAAGAGGAATGTTTATGGCAGCGTGGGAAATCGCCCGAGCGACGGTACACTCTTCGCTTTCAGATATGTTCTTTGTAGGTACGCTGATTGAGGCTACTACATCGTGATCATTGTTCACCACTGCTCCAACTGTAAAACTGCGGGAGTGGTGTCTAACGGCGTCGCAGTTTAAGAGAGTGTTTGGAGGAGACTGATTGATGAGGCGCGTGAGGTTTTTCACCCTTGCCCGCCGGCGCTGAGCGTTGCGCTCAGGGTGCATACTGCGTGAAAGTGGCGCGACTGTAATTCTTGCTCGGAAGTCAGTGGGTAGCTGTTTCTTTGGTGTGCTGTATCCACATCGATTCGGAGGGTACCCTAGCCTGACAAGTAGTCGCTTTCCCACTTGGGTGCTGCGGAGTCTTCGTTGCTGACTATTACGTTGTGCCTCGGTTAGTTTCCTCAGGTTGTTGTGTACACCCATGGCTAGGACGCGGTTGGTGGATGCGAACGTAGGTAGTCCAAGCGCCACCTTGATGGCTCTACAGAGGAGAATGTCCAGTCTTCTTTCTTGTGCAAGCGTTAGGGTTTGATAAGGCACGTGGTAGGTGATGCGACTTACTATGCAGTCATTAACTATACGTAGAATGTCTTGTTCCTGAAGTCCATGCCTTCGGTTGGTGATGCAGCAGATCACATGCGTGATTTGAAAAACTTGCTGTTCTAATATTTTCATGGTGTGCGTTGCCTTGAGATCAGCTTGTATATGAAGGCCAAGGACGCGGAGTTTCTGTACGCAGGGAATTACATGGTCCTCTAAAGTGACTGTTATTTGCGGGCTGTTGTCGGGCTTTCGCTGGGGACGACGAATGAGTAGAAGTTTCGACTTATTTGCAGAGCACGTTAGACCACCTGCTCGTGCGTATGCTTGAACTGTATTTACTGCTTCTTGGAGGGCATCTTGTATTTGTTCGTCTGAGCCTTTGGTCACCCATATAGTGACGTCGTCCGCGTATAAAGCATGTCGCAGACTTGGAATGGTGGCGAGTGGAGGCGGCAACTTAACCATGGCAATGTTGAAGAGTGTCGAGGATAACACCAATCCTTGTGGCGTGCCTTTACCCGCGAGCTTAATGATGTCACTACGAAGAGAGCCTAATCCGATGGTTGCCGTCCTGCTTGTTAGGAATGCTTTCACATAGTCGTAAACTCGTCGTCCGCAGCGTGCTGACGCGAGATTCTCCAGTATTAGGTATGCGAGACGTTGTCGAACGCACCGTGGATGTCCAAGGCTAGCAGAGCTCTAGAACTGCGTAGAACTGAGCCTGTCCATTACTTCCTCTTTTAGTTGTAGATGTACGTCTTGCGTGGAAAGATGGGCCCGGTACCAAACAGTGTGTCCAGAAAAATACCTGTGCCTCAAGATATGGTTGCAGTCTTTGGAGGACGACATGCTTCATTAATTTACCGAGGCAAGACGCCAACGAGATTGGTCGCAGGTATCCAAGCTCTAGTGGTTTGCCGGACTTAGGAAGTAGTGTTATTTCGGCATGTCTCCATTTCTGAGGTAACGATCCGGATTTCCAGTGAGTGTTGTAAAGATCTGTGAGCTGTTCTAGATCTTCGGCGTTGAGGTTTCGTATGAGAGAGTATTGGATGTTGTCTTTCCCTGGCGCTGTGTTGCGCTTGATATTCAGAAGGGCAGCTCGAACTTCGTGCACAGTGATATCAGCATCCAGCGGTGTTGACTCTGTATATGGGTAGTTTTTATATTTTGGCTGAGGGCCTGTAGCGATGTACTTTTTTTGAAGCGTCTGTAAGATGCTGTTGTCGTCCCCATGCTGCTTGTGAAGAAGTTTTTGGGTGGTACTGCTCGTGTAGGACTTGGTACTTTTCGGGTCAACAAGGGCTCTTAGTATGGCCCACGTGCGCGCAGTGCTTAGTGTTCCATTAAGTGACTTACAAAAAACGTGCCAATTGTTCCTCGTGAGGTTTGTGGCGTATTGTTCGGCTTGCAACGTGAGTTGAGCAATGCTAAGTTTAAGCTTGCGATTAAGTTTCTGCCTACGCCAGCGCTTTATGAGGCTTCTGCGTGCTTCCCAAAGGTGTAGAAGGTGCCTGTCGACATCTGGAGTTGCCGTTGTAGTGCTCATACTCTTGGTCGCTTCATCAAGGTCAGCTTGCAGGCACTGTAGCCATTCATTTAAAGGTCTCCCATTGTTGTCAGTCTGAGCGCGTTTTTTTTTCAACTGTATCCCAATTAGTGAGACGGACCTTCCACTCTGGAGCACGGGGGTAGGAGATGTGCAGTGTAGTGGAAATAATGCAATGATCACTACCTAACGTTTCATGTAGATTTGATCAGTTATATTTGCTTAGTCCCCTTACAAAGGTTAGGTCAGGGCACGTATCTCTGGTTGCGCTGGTTCCAATTCTGGTTGGCTCTTGCGGATCTGTGAGCAGTGTAAATCTGTGATTGCGGATGAGGCGTTCTAATTTGGTACCTTTACGCGTGGCCGATAGGTAACCCCATGACGTGTGTAAGGCATTAAAATCACCAACCACTACAACTTGTTCCCCTAACTTGCACGTTTCCGCTATAAGGTAGCCGAAGTCGTCCCTCCTCGATTTAGGGGAGCTGTAAATGTTTAGTATAAACAAGCTCTGCTGAATGCGTTTCTGAGGAATAATTTCAGCAAGCACATGTGGAATGGATGACGTCAGTGTGTGTTCTATAGTTGTCAAGTGTGTGGATACGAGTATTGCGACAGGCGATGGTGTCTGTTGTTCTGTGTATATATGGAAGCCCGAGAGGGTAGGTGTGCAGTGCGTCTCCTGCAGAGCCACGATATCCGGAGGGTGCGCGAAAGTGGCAGTGTACTATTGCAGGGAGCTCCTCTTTCGTCGAAACCCCCTGCATTTCCATTGCCACATGTTGAAGGCAGGACTAGGGGAGCCCATCTTGCTCTTTTTTGACTGTGTCCTGAGTTAAGAGTGATGGACGGATGTAAGGGTGGGGTCGTTTAGTCAGACGTTTGGGGTTTGTAGCTAGTGGCAATGAGTCTTGGGGCCCCGTACTAAATGACGCGAAGCTTTCTTGTATGTGCTGCTTTAGCTCTGTTACAATTGCTTGGGTATGGGCCTTTAACATATCCCTAAGTTCTGTACGGAAATCAATAATTGCCTGAGTGATCATGCTGGTTACTTCAGCCTTAAGCGAGTCTCTCAGTTTTGTGAGGGCATCTTGCAGCTCTTGCTTAGTGCAGTTGTGTGCGTTAGATGTGAGAGGTACGTTGCGGTGGCTGTGTGATGAGGGCGGATGGGAGGAATTAGGTAAAGAAGATTTCAGGCTGGGAGGCCCCACTGCCTAACTCACCTTAGCCGAAGGCGTCTGTCCAGCGGGCGCTGGACAGACGCCTTGGCTGGTGGCGATTATGGTCTCTCCGCACTCGCGGCTCTGTTCTTTTGGGGGATCAGTGCCAGGGTGGTGGTGCTGGTTTTGGATGCGGTTCCTGGCGTGTTGTTTAAGGATTCCAAGGCCCTGTCCTGAGACTTCCCTCTGCTCTTGGATTGGCTGCGCCTCGTTCTGGACCTGGGCCGGTGTCTTTTGGGTGGTGATGTAGGTGGTGGTGCTAACGCGTTTGCCTCCAGTGCTTTCTTGACGTAATGCTTGTTTGGAGGTTTCTGTTTTCTCGCAGGACATTTGGGGTGCGTAGCTGGGTGGTCACCCTTGCAGTGGAAGCATTGAGTTGTACAGCTGTGCTCCGGCTCTGGTGTCTCAACTCCACATGCTTGGCATCGGCGTTTTGTCGTGGTTCGACATACGTCTGCCCGATGTCCAAGTCCAAGGCAGATTGTGCAAACTTGTTTGCGAGGTCGGTGAATGTAGCATCGGTATTCCGCGTGGTTGTAGTAAAAATAACGTGGAACTTGAAGGCCTGCAAAAGTTATCAACACCATGTTTGTCAATCCCATCATTCGGACGTGCAAGACTTCGGCGTCGGGTGCGTAGATGTTGTCGAGGAGTTCGGTGGGTGAAGTATTCTTCTCGGGGCCAATGATGACTCCCTTAAAAGAATTGTCAGGATCGGCTACATAAGCTTGCATTTCATATTTCTGCGATCCTAGATTTAGTGTAGTGACGGCTTGCAACTTTGTAGCAATAGTTTCGTCTGGTGTGCTTGCGATGGCTATATTGCGTTCCACTTGGATGCGAAAAAGAAGCTTGTTGACTGTTTCTCCTGGCAGCCCAGCAGTCATGCAGATGGCGCGTGCCAACACGTGATGTGCCTATTCACTGAGGCGAAGGCCTCTTCGTGGTCGGAAGATCACCTTGAAGTCATTCACAGGTAGGGGTGGCGGCCACGGGGTCACTTGATTTTTGGCAGGCAAGGGCTCGGGTGCGGAATTTGTTGCGGCCTTTGGCTTGCGTCGGCGGGTAGCAGTGAACCAAGAACCATCGTCCGAATCCACTGCATATTCGTTGGTGTCTGAAGCATCCATTGCTGCTGATTTGATGGTAGAAACCGGAGAAGCCATGTCTAAGCAGTGTAGATCAGGCACACACCGAATGTCACTGCAACGCACTCGGCGTTCGCACGAACGCGGCCAAGCGCCGAAAGTTGCAGTGGCGTCGGTGCGGTGTCACGGAGACACCGATGCATCGGCCATGCCTGGTGACCATAAAGTTGTTGAGAAGAGCACTTTCACGTTTTGAAACACTTTAAACAGTCTTGGCTGTGAAAGTCCTCACCGGAAAGTCCCAAGTAGGTCTGTTCAGCGTGAGCGCCATGGACAAAAACCCATGGAAGCATCAAAGAAATGGGAGAAGCGATGGAAAAACACGTCCGTTCCGTTCCACGGTCGAGTAAAGAGTCTGGCAGCAATTGAAGTAACCTTTGTGCTCTCTCTAAACACGGGTCTGACAAGGGCGCGCGTAGGAGCACCACGCTCCGCGGAGGCGGCGCTCTCCGCAACGTGAGAGGCTGTGACCTTTAGAGCAGGCCCAATGCGCGCTCGTTGCGTCGTCTCACTACTGATGACGCAAGCGCACTGAATCTGCAGAGCTCTGAGGACTGCGAAGTGGTGTATGGCGTATATAAATGGCTTGCCTTTACCACGCTTGACTATATTCACGGTGTGGCCTATAGTGTTAGCGCTTCTGTACGAGAAGTCACTGGTTCGATGCCCGGCAGCAGAACTCTCGCGTACCGTTTCTTTGGAGTTTGTTGTATATAATTCACGGCGACATATCAGTGATGAAAAATGCATCAGCGGAGCCGTTATGGACCTCAGGATAAAACACTTTCATGGTAACAGGCTTCTCTTCAGCGCGAGCTTTCGCTCAATCTACCTTGCCTGCGTTATGCCACGCGACGACGCGAGAAGAAGACTGCCCACCGCCTGAAGTAGTTCGCACTTATTACAATGTCAGCATATGAGCTTCTATAAAGGAATAAGGCACACGGAGTGAGGGAAATTGATGTTATACGCATAAAAAAATTACCAGGTCTTACGTACAGCGGGAATTCATGATATGCGAAGCACGAATGAGAAATGTTGATATGTCACTTTAAAATAGGCCAAATGTTACGAAGTGGAGCTAAATGATGCCGTACATGACTTCCGTGTCATGATTATGATGTTTGGATGTGTATTTTACCTTAATCGTTTATTCACGTCACGTGATACCAAATATAGTAAAGTGGAGCTAGCGAAATGGGCGTGAGCACGCTATGAGCGTGGTATGTTGTCATGGGGCATGTAGTCATGTTCTCACATGACACGTATCTTATGATTATCCTGTTTGCACCACTCACATACCTTCGTCATCCATTGGCGTCATATAATACCAGAATTGGCATATGTAAGGCTAGCGAAACGGCCGCGAGTGCATCATGAGTGTGGCATGCAGCCTTGTTGTTAAATGAAACGCATGTCGTAATTATCATGTTTGAATATGTCAATTACCTATGTCGCCCGTTCGCATTGCGTAATACCCAGTTTGGTTCATGTGAAGCTAGCTAAACGTCCGCGAGCGCATCAAAGGCTTCGCATGTAGTCATGTTGTTACATGACACGCATCACATGTTTATTATGTTTGCACCAGTATCATACCTTTGTCACCATTTCACGTCCCGTAATACCAAATTTGGTATAAGTGAAACTAGCGAAATGGCCACCATCGCATCATGAGCAAGGCGTGTAGTCATGTTGTTACATGACACGCATCTCAGGATTATCATGTTTGCACCAGTCACACGTATACCTTCGTCATCCATTGACATACTGTAATACCAAATTTGGTATATGTAACGCTATAGCGAAACGGTCGCGAGCGCATCACGAGCGTGGCATGTAGTGATGTTATAAGACATGCATGTCAGGATTTTCATGTTAGGTTTTGTCGCTTGTGTTCACCATGCATTCATGCCATACCATATCCGTTTTGCAACATGCCATGTGAACCACCGCCAGAGCTAAATCACCGCAATAGCTGCAGAACCATGAATTGT